>NC_069505.1:406740006-406997506 GCF_027579735.1 Bombina bombina
TAATCAGTACTCAAAATTTCCACTTACCCTGGGCGAGTATAAATTGAACTGGGGGAGTAGAGAGGGAGATAAACGCTGTTTATACACTGAGCAAAATGACCATCGACTGTATTTATTTATACAATTGTATTAAAAGAACTTATTTTGTTATGGCTTAAAATAAAACATGGAAACAAACAAACTGCACACTAAGGTGCTTCACAATGGCTAAACATATGCAAAGAGGGGGTGGGTATGGTGTAGGAAGGCGATGGGTGGGCTCAGAAGTGGAGAGTGACATTTGGCCTGGCTAGTAGCTCGGAACTTAAGATGTTGAGCCCTTTCTATCTATCTATCTATCTATCTATCTATCTATCATCTCTTTCTTCTACATCAGCAGATGGTTGTAGCACCCTGAACAATGTATCATCTCCCAGCCTCAGCACTAAACAGTCTGCTATGTCTCCTCCTTGTCCTGGCAACGCATAGTCTCCAGAGGGTCCTTTTGGCATATAAGATGCATGGGAATGTTTACATATTAGCGCCTCATATGCCAAAATATATCAGTAAAAAGTGTTTATACAGAAATGCATGCTTGTGCATAGCTGGTACTGCAGTATTAATGCTCATTAGCTGATACAGACAACACCCACAACATACTGATGGGTAGGGAAAATCCTCTGAAAGCTTTATATTAAACTGTAGATCTACGTCCCTTTAAAAAAAAAATTTTTTAAAGTGAATCTGATGATAAGATTTAAATTATTTCTTGCAGACGTTTAACTGAAATAAGAAATGTCTGTATTCCCCATTCACACCTATGAATTCAAATGTTCATGCTTGTGACAGAGCGCACAATGTTTATAAAAACAAACAAAAAAACCCAACAACTTACATTTGTTTCTCTGTCTCCTTTGTTGAAATGTAGCTACTTTACATACTGTACATACATACTGAGGGAGGCTCAGGGGCGTGCATGTGTCTTGATCACTATATGGCAGCATTATTTGCAACAGTGTTTGTAGCAATGTTATAGATATAGTGCTCAAGAAACATTCACCCTCCTACCTCAGTATGCACTTATGTGAAATAACTGTTTCCACAAAGGAAATAAAGCAAAAGAAATAACTGACAACAAAAGTAAAGTAAAAAGATTGTGTTGTTTTTTTTAACTGCACAAACTATCTGAATCATGGAAGTTTTCATTTTGACTTCTACGTCCCTTTTATTACTGCAGATGTGCAGCCTTGACGAGTTCTGTGCATTGTGCTGATAGAAAACTACACTAGTCTGAGATCTTGAATTTATAAAACATGGTAACGGTTTGTCATCAAATGTTTATAGTTACAAACTCAATCTACTGTGAATTTGGCAGTTTTATTCACCACCGAATGCGGAAGTAGGAGGCTGTTTTCGGTATTTGGCTCTTTTCTGAACCAAATATCCCCTTGTGCAAGTGAAGTGATCTGTTCAAATCCAGATGTTAGTGTGTTTTACTTGCACAAGAGGATATTCGGCAGCGAAGAGAGCAGAATACCAAAGCAGCCTCCTACTTCCGCATTCGACAGTGAACAAAACTGCTAAATTCACATCTTTACAATCTACCAAGTTTCCAACATATATTGAACTTATCATAAGAACAAGAGCAACATAAATATCTGACACAAAGGCAGGGATAGCACCTGGCACTAACACTCTGTTATCTCTGCCCATATGGACAATGTCATCACATCTAGCATCAGAGAGGCTGAAATATCCTGTCTACAATCGAAGTTCTGGAAAATCACTAGAAATGCCCAGGTGACATTTCAGCAGCCCTGTTTCTGGGAGAAAATTCCCAAAAACAAATGTATCGGACAAACCTTTTCTCCAGATGCACCTTCATACTGGGACTTAATTTGGAATCTCCCCTGGTCATCGTTTTCTTCACTGTCATCAGAATCTTCACTGCTCTCAAACAATTTCGCTGTCACATTGGGTCCAGGTACCTTAATAATAAAAAGGTAAACTTATAATTCTTAAAATAACAAGGTTTAAATTCTCAAAATTTCTATCATGTATTTTGCATGAAAATAAGTTTGTTAAAGCCGTTTATTTTTAAGCCAACAGGAAGTGCATGTTTGTTCACAATTAAACTGCCACCGCTTTATTGGTGGTTAGTGATACACTTCACAAGCAAAATAACAACAAAATTATTTGTCTTTAATTTTTAAGACGTCTTCTTTTAAATGCAAGAAACAAAACAATTACTTTTCTGTCCCTTTAATGGGGTCATCCCTCTCATTCTTTTTCAAATCCATTATTTATTGATGGTATAAAGAAGAATGTGAATACAGTGTAATCATAAGAATTAGAATATGTATAGTACAGGGAGTTATTTTACTTGATTATCACAATCTGAGATTTCTCCATACTGCTAACAGTCCTGAGGATTATTTTAACCTATATACATTTTGGAACTGAAAAAGACAATAGAATAGGGACAATAAGCAATGTTATATGGAGGATGTCGGGAGCCCCGACCTCTTCACAGTTAGGTCCCAAAAGTGAAGTGTCCACAACTCACACAGATCCTGTGGGGCACAATATGTGATCTCAAGTTAAGTAAGCTACCGTTCCTATTTGCTGAAAGTGCCGTTTCTGTAAAACCGTTGTAGTTTTCAAAGTGGTGAGCGGTTCTGGTCGTCTCTCAGTGATATGTAGGCTTCGTGATGCAGAAGCGGTAGTGATGGGGGGGTCTTGCTGGTTCTGCAGAATTGTCCCTTCTGAGAGTATTTGGTCATGGGCATAAGTGGAGAAGTTCAAGGGTTCTTTTTGCACGGAGGGTGTCATTATTTCGGGTATACCATCGATACCTCGGGGGTAGGCTGATTCAGTTGAGTAGCTACACGTTGGCTCAGCTGGATCTGTGAATGTGTCACATGGATCATCTCGATTTCCTTCAGGTATATGCTGTGTTGGTATCTCAGTAGCCTGTAATATGGAGCTGGGCTCGGGCTGCATTGCAAGGCCTGGGATTGAGGGTCTCAAATAGTCAGACGGTTGGTTAACTGGCGCAATGTGATCATCCTGAATGTCTCTGATGCACTCCCGGTCTTCAGGTTCAGTAGATGGATTAAGTGTGGGAGAAAGCGCCTTCCTTGAAACAAGTTGCGCATTCTGCTCGTTCCCATTTGGCACATCCAGCTCGAGTTCCCTTTCAGGTACCTTTTGTATCAAGGGTTCAGCGTTCTCTAGGAAAGCTCTAGGTAAGGATTTTTGTGTAACAGGCGCTCTATTTTGGCAAAAGGCTAATCCAATGTTTGCAGTGAGCTTGTCTCCCATGCGGTCTCCATGTTGATATTTCCCGATTTTAAGTAAGATGAAAAGTTCTGGATTGTTGATCTGTGGACTTGTTATCAGTATGTTGCCTTATTCGATGTTGTAGATGAAAAGTTCAGTACGGCACATGTTGTTATCTGCCAGCACTGGTAACATGGTGTAGCCGGGGGGGGGGTTTGTGGCCTAATAGTGGGCCGCCACCTTATATTTCCGATCTGTAGCTCTAATTTCATTAAAACAGCAGATTTAAGCTGATATATAACCACTAAAGATGAAGCAGCTATATCTTGTAGTGTGCTAATAGATTAATCGCTGTAATGTCTCCAAAATCGGTGGATTAGTGAAGATTCTGTCAGAGATCACAGAAAGTGCATCCTGTCAGGTATGCTGTACGGACACACCTCCTCAGAATTCTTTAAAATAATTGAACTTTTATAACATTATGATAATATTAAGAAATTGGAAGTGATAGATTTATAACGATTAACATTATTGTCGAGTCACTGGATTTGAGTATTAAGTGGTATAGAAAAGTTACGACAAAAAAAAAACAACAGTAATAAATAAAAGTAATTATGTTTGGTTTGATAAGAAAACATGTAATTACTTAAAAAAAAAGCCTGTACACGCAGTTGGTATTGGATGTGTTTTTATTTTACCTGTTTTACCTTGCTGTTAAAATAAACATGGTAAGACTTTTTACAAAACACCGGAACTACTGTGTTGATCAGCTTGAGACTACGCTACTTTGTCTTCATTTCTCCGGACTGGAGAGACCATACAAAGCCTTATATTGCTCAGTTTGAGCACAGCGAGCTGGGCTGCTGTTGAAGGACCAGCCTGCACTACTTGGCACATTTGGGTGCCGCTACCTTTGTGAGTACCCAGCTTTTGTGCTTATCTCATATGCATCTTTTATTATATTAATTTGTTTTATTTGTGTTTTCCCCTTATGTACTACTAATACATGAGAATTGGGAGACAATGGTCTAAGAAGTCAGCGAGCTGGGCTGCTGAAAAAGGTCCAGCCTGTTTCTATTGGCACAAGTGAGTGCCGCTGGCACATGTAAGTACCCTGCTCTGTGATCTTATATTACTGATACACACGTGCTGTGCCTCTTTTTTTGCTCTTATACATAATATCAAAATATGTTGCAATTAGACTACACATATACCGCTCCAAATATAGTTATGTTTGCTACTAGACTATTTTACCTTTCATATATATACACCAGTATTATGCAGTTAAAGAACTGTCGCTACATTCCAATTTCACATATTAAGCGACTACCACATAGAAGCGTGTTTGCTATATCAGCTGAAAACTAACCACATGAAAGAGCTTATTCTGCAGTGTCTGAGTGCAAGCCATAGTAATGTACCCAATTCTATATCTATTTAAAGTTAGGGTGTTACATACCCATACCCCTAGATAAAACAATGCATGTCTAAGTGTACCCATACCCTAGATAAAACAATGCATGTCTAAGTGTACCCATACCCCTAGATAAAACAATGCATGTCTAAGTGTACCCATACCCCTAGATAAAACAATGCATGTCTAAGTGTACCCATACCCCTAGATAAAACAATGCATGTCTAAGTGTACCCATACCCCTAGATAAAACAGTGCATGTCGAAGTGTACCCATACCCCTAGATAAAACAATGCATGTCTAAGTGTACCCATACCCCTAGATAAAACAATGCATGCCTAAGTGTACCCATACCCCTAGATAAAACAATGCATGTCTAAGTGTACCCATACCCCTAGATAAAACAATGCATGTCTAAGTGTACCCATACCCCAAGATAAAACAATGCATGTCTAAGTGTACCCATACCCCTAGATAAAACAATGCATGTCTAAGTGTACCCATACCCCTAGATAAAACAATGCATGTCTAAGTGTACCCATACCCCTAGATAAAACAATGCATGTCTAAGTGTACCCATACCCCTAGATAAAACAATGCATGCCTAAGTGTACCCATACCCCTAGATAAAACAATGCATGTCTAAGTGTACCCATACCCCTAGATAAAACAATGCATGGCTAAGTGTACCCATACCCCTAGATAAAACAATGCATGGCTAAGTGTACCCATACCCTAGATAAAACAATGCATGTCTAAGTGTACCCATACCCCTAGATAAAACAATGCATGTCTAAGTGTACCCATACCCCTAGATAAAACAATGCATGTCTAAGTGTACCCATACCCCTAGATAAAACAATGCATGTCTAAGTGTACCCATACCCCTAGATAAAACAATGCATGTCTAAGTGTACATTTAGTCCTTTGGGACTTAAGGTGTCAAGCTGGTAGATCCACCTGGTCTCGCTCTGCAGTAACACCCAACTTCTATCACCTCCTCTGTACAGTGGAGGGACATGGTCAATAATGATGTACCGTAAATCTGCCACTGTGTGTTTGCCCTGTTGGTCAGATTTACCATCCTTTATGGCAGTACGAATTGCCGACCTGTGGTTAACCATTCTAGTGCAGGTATACCTTGCTCATACAGCGGGTTAGGGACCTCCTTAAAGTGAAACAAGGCGGTTTTAGCTTTCTTTTCACTTGCCAGTGTGTTTAAAAACTTGAAACCATGTTTGAACTAACATATATTAGGGGTGCAATAGCGCTACGTTTAGTTTAACACTAGCACAGCACAGTATTCAATTAGTATTCAATAAATACTGTACCTGTAAAAAATAGTGACAATTACTGTAGTAAAATTTTCCAGACTATAACACTGAGTCACAGATTGCACTGTAATGCTGTAAACTGAGTGAACTGCGCATAACAAAATGGTGCCAGTCACTTTTCTCGCAATCTCGCGATGATTACAGCACTGTTTCATAATCCTTGGAGGTTGAACTTCAGCTCCACAAAGCGCTGTATAAGCGAAGCGCTGTTAAGTGAGGTATACCTGTACGTAGATCATCCTGGGTCTTTCCTATATAAAACTTTCCACAGGACAGTGGAGCATGTAAATGATGCACTTCTTGGTACATGATACCCTGTGTCTAATCGTATACTTCTTGTTGGACCATGAATGTAGGAAAAATTTGCCCTCTGTTAGACCACTAAAGGTGGTACAACCACTGCACCAGAAGCACCCCATTTTAGTAGTGTTCAACCAGGTAATATTGGTGTAGTTGGGTCTGTAATCTGGTCGCATCAACATGTCCTTTAAGGAATTGCCCCTTTTATACCCAACCATAGTTGGATCCATGTTCTTAAAGGGTAGTGTTGCATCAGTGGGCATGATGTTCCAATGTTGTCTTACTGCTTTAGAGAAACTTGTTTTTTCAGGAGTAAACACCGTGGACAAAATCAATCTCTGTGTCCTTATTTTTGTTCTTCTTCTCCAAGGCTTGTATTTGTGTCATCTCCATAGATCTATTATAGGCCTCATCCAGATGTTTCTTGCTGTACCCTCTGGTCTGAAATTTTACTTTCATGGCCTCAATCTGTCTGATCTTAACATCTTCTTCACTGTTGTTCCTAACCACACGTTTGAACTCTGATTCAAGCAGGGCTCTCTTTAGACTAGGTGGATGACAACTTGTGACCTCCAGAATCGAATTTCTGTCTGTGTCCTTCTGGTAGAGCGTGGTATGTAATTTACTCCCGTTTTTATAAATACGGAGGTCCAGGAATTTAATAACTTGATTGCTGCTCGTCATCTTGAATTTCAAATTATCATTTACACTATTTAGGTCACTGAACCATTGATCCAGGTCTTCGGTACATTCGTATCCTTTCATCATGAAACAGGTCAGTCACCTTACTCTCAAATTGTGCCATATATAGATTGGCATAGGATGGGGCCACATTGGACCCCATCGCTGTGCCAGAAACTTGGAGGTAGAAGCCGTTTTCAAATTTGAAGTAGTTATACTTCAAACAAAAATCCAATAGCTGTAAGAAAGTATCCAATGGTGGACCCACATAAGGAAAATGCAACAGACTGGCTCGTTTGGAGGCAAGCCCCTCTTCATGAGGGATAACAGTAAACTGCTTACGTCAAGTAAGACTAATATTCCTTCCTCTGTTAGATTATCAACTGTTTGCAACTGTTTTACCAATTCTATAGAATCCAGTAAAAATGAATTAATACATTTCACCAGCGGTTGGCGTATACTGTCGAGATATGTAGTGATGATTTATAATATAGATCCCTGCGCTGACACTATCGGCCATCCTATGGGAATTTGAGAGTCCTTGTGGACTTTAGGCAATGTATATATTATTGGAATGATGGGAAATTCAAACTTTCATATATTTACATACACTCTTTGTAAGTGCATTCTGTTCAAGCATCAATGTAAGGTAATTATCAATGGTTTTCTTAAAATCCTTTGTAGGATCTTTAGATAGTGAGCAATAGACTGTCACATCATTAAGTTGCTGTAGCAATTTATTTCTATAATTGTCATAGTCCTGGAGTACCAGGGCTCCGCCTTTATCAGCTTATCTAATGACCAAGCTGGGGTTATTCTTTAATCCCCTTAAGGCATCCCATTCTCCTTTTGTCAAATTATTTCTAATTTTGTCATTCACAGGTTGTTGCAGAGTGACCAAATTTTTGCTAGTCATCCTATAAAAAGTATCCACGCTGGTACTTTTAGGATCAAACTTGCTCCTTTTTCTGAAGATGTCAATCTCACCGCTATTGTTCCCAAAATGTTCCTTGAGTCGAATCTTTCTATAAAATTTGTACATTTTTGTACTTTGTTCTGCATGTGACAGTTGGTGGGAGCTCAGATTCATGACAATGCTGTTATTCAGTGGCGACGCCATTGTCATGGAGGTATGCCTCGGGTCCCTATACTTGTACCCACCTCTCCTCGGGTGTGGCCTCCTCCCATGCGTTTTTTTTGAGCGAGTGACCATCTGTTGTGTTTCAGAGTCATATGTTTCAGCATCAGTCCTTGGACTGTCAGTATCAGAACTGTTATCAGAACTTTCAACCGCATTCAGGGTTCTGGGTTTGAACACTCTAGGTCTTCTATTTCTGGAAACATATCTACGCTCCTCAGGTCCCATTGGCCATCTGTAAATTATTTTATCTTTGTAATCTGTTGTAACTTGCTTCCCATTTCTTCTCATTGAAGGAGATGAGCTCTTTTTCATACTCATCAACTTGTTTCTTTAACTTTTCAATACAGTTTTCATCAGTATCACTCTTTAATTTATCACCATGTACCAGTTCAAATGTAGAAACTTCACCTTCTATTTGTTTGAGTTGTAATCCCACTTCTTCTATAACTAACAAAATTAAGTCCAGTGAGCATTTATTCAAAATGCTGCACCACTTTTTACAGAATGCGGCATTGTTGCGGCCAATGGTAGGAGTATTTTTAATCCTGAAGCCCTTGGTATAAGATTTCCTATGATAACCAGACAAATTAGAAGCCATGGAGTTTTAAATCTACTCCTTTTTTCTTTAGTTTCATCATCAGGTGGGTATAAAAGGGGTAATTCCTTAAAGGACATGTTGATGCGACCAGATTACAGACCCAGCTACACTAATATTACCTGTTTGAACACTACTAAAATGGGGTGCTTCCGGTGCAGTGGTTGCACCATCTGTAATGGTCTAACCCAGAGCAAATTTGTCCTACATTCATTGTCTAACAAGAAGTATACGATTAGATACAGGGTATCATGTACCACGAAGTACATCATTTACATGCTCCACTGTCCTTGTGGAAAGTTTTATATAGGAAAGACCGAGGATGATCTACGTACTAGAATGGCAAACCAAAGGTCGGCAATTCGTACTGCCATAAAAGGATGGAAGTCTGACCAACCTGTGGCTAGACATTTTTTCAGGGCAAACACACAGTGGCAGACTTACGGTACATCATTATTGACCATGTCCCTCCACTGTACAGAGGAGGTGATAGAGGTTGGGTGTTACTGCAGAGAGAGAGACCAGGTGGATCTACCAGCTTGACACCTTAAGTCCCAAAGGCCTAAATGTACACTTAGACATGCATTGTTTTATCTAGGGGTATGGGTACACTTAGACATGCATTGTTTTATCTAGGGGTACGGGTACACTTAGACATGCATTGTTTTATCTAGGGGTATGGGTACACTTAGACATGCATTGTTTTATCTAGGGTATGGGTACACTTAGCCATGCATTGTTTTATCTAGGGTATGGGTACACTTAGACATGCATTGTTTTATCTAGGGGTATGGGTATGTAACACCCTAACTTTAACTAGATATAGAATTGGGTACATTACTATGGCTGGCACTCAGACACTGCAGAATAAGCTCTTTCATGTGGTTAGTTTTCAGCTGATATAGTACACACGCTTCTGTGGTAGTCGCTTAATATGTGAAATTGGAATGTAGTAGCAACAGTTCTTCAACTGCATAATACTGGTGTGTATATTATATATATATATATATATATATATATATATATATATATATATATATATATATATATATATAAAAGAGAAAAATAAAATAGTCTAGTAGCAAACATAACTATACTTTGGAGCGGTATATGTGTAGTCTAATTGCAACATATTTTGATATTAATACTCAAATGCTATAATATTATTATACTGGCATGAATAGATTTATTATATGTTCCTCCATGAATAGCAGTACATAATGGTTGATGAAGTAATAACCTATATGATAGAATAGCCAAGTCTTTTTAAACTTTGCTTTTTATGTTTTTGTATTTTTGAACAGCCCGTGTTGCCGTAGGTCCTCATGCGCTATGGCGGCCGGGTTACACTGGTGATTGGGGAGTGTATAAGGTGGAGGTAAGCTCATTTGATGTATGAATCTGAGGAAGGGGGGGGGGGGAGACCCCGAAAATGTTAATTCAATAAAGAATTTGTTAACTTTAAAACGGAGAGTGGCTTCCTGGAATGGATATGTGTATGTGTGTGTGTGTGTATATAAGCTCTTCACACTTTGGTGATTCATTGAGAAAGGTTCCTGATCGGTACAGAAACGTTTGGGGAATATGTTGTTTTAATGTGACCTTAATAAAAGTGACGTCTTACTTTTCAAAAATCCGGTGAGTGCAGTGCTTATCTTTGGATGAATGCGATGTGTATACTCTAACATGCAACACCCCGGCAGTTGGCGTTTGGAATAAGTGAGTGCACTTGATACAGAAAAAAGTTAGGAGCCAGGGGTAAAATTCTAGGAGCCAGTGGCTACCTGCAAAAAATATAGAGAAAATAACTCATTGTGTAGTTCATTAACAAATCTAGACAGGCCCAGGGGCTTGTTTTCCCACAGAAAACCTCTGAATTACATTGTTTCCAATGCAGCAAATGATTCTGGGTAAGATATGCAAATTAAGTACACAATGACACACCTTTTTACTTCAGTCTGCTTTTCAGCAGATTCCCTTTATGCCAAAGTATCGCTGTTCACACAGCTTATAAACTTAGCTAGGGTTAGTGCAGTGATTCATAATCATCCCAGAACAGACTGTTTCGTAGTTGTTGCTACTCATCAGCTGGGAGAAGGTTTGAATCACTGCTGGGTGAAGTTGATTCCGGGTAGAATACAACAACATTTTAAATTAGGGGGAGATAAAAGGTGAGTTTAAAATCCTCCACTACGCACAAAATATAGAGAAAATAACTCATAGTGTAGTTCATTAACAAATCTAGACAGTCCAGAAGGCTTGTTTTCCCACAGAAAACCTCTGAATTACATTGTTTCCAATGCAGCAAAGGATTCTGGGTAAGATATGCAAATTAAGTACACAATGACACACCTTTTTACTTCAGTCTGCTTTCTCCCAGCTGATGAGTAGCAACAACTACGAAACAGTCTGTCCTGGGATGGTTATGAATCACTGCACTAACCCTAGCTAAGTTTATAAGCTGTGTGAACAGCGATACTTTGGCATAAAGGGAATCTGCTGAAAAGCAGACTGAAGTAAAAAGGTGTGTCATTGTGTACTTAATTTGCATATCTTACCCAGAATCCTTTGCTGCATTGGAAACAATGTAATTCAGAGGTTTTCTGTGGGAAAACAAGCCTCTGGGCCTGTCTAGATTTGTTAATGAACTACACAATGAGAGTCAGTCTCTCTCTCTCTCTCTCTCTCTCTCTCTCTCTCTCTCTCTCTCTCTCTCTCTCTCTCTCTCTCTCTCTCTCTCTCTCTCTCTCTATATATATATATATACATACATAATATGCATACTGTAATGTTTAGCATGTTATATCCTGCAAATTGTATCACTACATTTAATTAAACATTTTAAACATTTTATGGGGAATTAAACTGTGTTTAAGGCCCATTTAAAGATATATAAAGATATATTTAAAGATATATAAAAGAGCATTACTAAAAACAAATCATGATAACAGCAGCTATTTGGAATATCACACTCACGGTTTCATTGTTTTTAGACGCTGCGTCACTGCTCTGGGAGGCATCACTGGCCTCTGCTTCCATCTTCTCATGTTCACTTTCTGATTCTGAGCCAAACACAATGTGCTGACCCTTGCTTGAGATTTTGGCATCCTAAATAAGACAAGTTGTAACATGATTTTTAAACAAAATGCTGTTTTAACCACCCTTCAAAAGGTAGGTAACATTTGTAGTTCTAATCGTGGACACTAGGGGGAGTACTGAGTCAGGGAAATATAATCACCACTCGTATCCCGCACATGAGCAGCAAAGGGGTTAAAAATAGAAGGGGAAAAGGTTTTAATTTAAATCTGACGTTCGGTCTTTATCGTTCTTATTTTGATTATCAAAAAAAGTCCTTATATTCAAACTTTATATAAAAGACAAAGCTGGTACACAGTACTACGTTGGCATAGCACTCATAAAAGGTTGCCAGGCCGAGGCATAGATCATATAACATGGCATTTCTGGGGCTACGATGAGCTTTAAAGGGACATGAAACCCCATTTTTTTCCTCTTTCATTATGCAGATAGAAAATACAATTTTAAACAAACTTCCAAAGTACTTATATTATCTCATTTGCTTAATTCTTTTAGTAGCCTTTGTTGAAGAAGCAGAAGTGAACTCATGGGAGCTATTTCAATGCATTGGGTGAGCCAATATCACGAGGCATGTATGTGCAGCCACCAAATTAGCAACTACTGAGTCTACCTAGGTATCCTTTTCAAAAAGGATACAAAGGGAACAAAACAAATTAGAAAATAGAAGTAAAATTGGAAAGTTGTTTAAAAATCATATGCTCTACCTGAATCATGAAAAAACAAACACAATTATTGTGTGATTTCCCCAAAAGTACGGATTTTAATTCAAAGAAATGTAACCATGTGTTTTTCACAAGATTATTATGTGTGCAAGCTCAGATTTGCTTATGCTTAGCACATACATATGTAGATCGCACTAAATAAGACACCATCATCTAAACTATGGGACTAGTGCTTTTAGATTTGTCACTATGTGTCCTTTCTTACCCTATTCCTCACACTTACCGATTTTAGCAAAGCTCCCTGAATTGTCTTTTTCTGTAACTCTCGCTCCTTCCTCCTCTCCTCCATTGCAGCCAAACGTTTCTTGTTGTCCTGCAGCTGCTTGTCCCCTCCTCGCTGCTGCATTCTTGGGGTGGGTTGCTCCACAAGATGTTTTTTTCCTGCATCTGTCTGAGCCTTGGTGCCCTTCTGTAGATTATGAAGAGCTGCAGCAGATGGGGCATTGCTTGCTTCATCCTCGCTGCTGGATTCAACACTGCTTGTGTCATTGTCACTACTATAGCTAGAGTCCTCTTCTTTCCGTTTATTAGCTTTTGGCTGGCTTGAGACTTGTTTGTGACCCACTTTGGAATCACTTACCCCTCTGGAGCCTGGCTCCTGCTCTTTTTCCTTTTTGGAAACATCTGAACTAGATTTGACAACACTTGAACTTTTTGCCCCTTTAGCTGCACCCTGAGCTAAAGACTTAGTGGTCTTAGGAGTCGACAAAGTGTTCATAGATACCTCCCCCTTCTCCAACCGCGTTTTTCCTAGAAGAGACCCCAGTCCTTTAAATTCTGGAAACACAGCTGGAGGAACATTATTCCTTTTTTGTTTAGATCTCTTGTCAGAACGATCATCATCATCCTCATCCTGCAAAATAGATGCTACAATATCTTCTGGATCAATCCCTGTTCTTTTCCTGTCTTTTGTTACAGGTGTCTGCACTTTGCTGTTTTCTAATTCTCCTTGGTCGCTATCAGACTTCTTATCATTTGTTTCCTCTTCTGAAGACTCTTTGGCAGAGTTTGCTAACTTTTCTAGGTCTCCCATTGTAAGATCGAGTCGGTAGCAGTTTTGCATCATAGAATTATATTCTTCATCAGAACAGGAGTCACTGCTTTCAGAGTCAGAATTCTCTTCCACACTTTGTGAATCCAGCTCACCATGTTCTGGTCTTATTGAGGTGTGACTATCCTTGTCCTCTACAGTCTTCTTCAGTTTTTTTGGTAAAACATGTGGATTTTCTTTCTCTAAAGTTCCTTTTTGCCTCTCATTATTAATGGGTTTGTCTTTCTGGACAGCTTTCGTGACTGCAATGATTTCATCAGTATCTGCAGAGTCGTATTCACTGTCATCTTTTGTTCCTTCTAGCATCTCCATATTTATAACTTTGCCCTTCTGAGATGTTTCTTTCTTTGTTAGAATAAGTGGCTTATTTTTCTCTAGCGTTCCTTTTCTCATGTCCATATTAATGCCTTTGTCTTTCTGGACAGTTTTGGTAACTGCAATGATTTCATCAGTATCTGCAGAGTCGTATTCACTGTCATCTTTTGTTCCTTCTAGCATCTTCATATTTATAACTTTGCCCTTCTGAGATGTTTCTTTCTTTGTTAGAATATGTGGTTTATTTTTCTCTAGCGTTCCTTTTCTCATGTCCATATTAATGCCTTTGTCTTTCTGGACAGTTTTGGTAACTGCAATGATTTCATCAGTATCTGCAGAGTCGTATTCACTATCATCTTTTGTTCCTTTTGGCATCTCCATATCAATGAATTTGCCCTTAACAATGGTTTCTTTCTTCAACTTCTTTTTTTCTAAAGGTCCCTTTTGCATCTCCATATTAATGGATTTTTCCTTCTGGACAGTTTTGGTGACTGAAATGATTTCGTCAGTATCTGCAGAGTCATATTCAATGTCATCTTTGTCTTTAGTGCTGCCCTTCTTTGTATTTGACTTATTTTTACAATCCCAATGAGTCGTATAACTCAGTTCAAAGGAATCTGCCACCACCTCTAAATTGGCATCATCAGTAGGTATCATACCTTCTTGCCGAGCCTTCTTCTCCCTTTCTAATATGGCTTTTAATTCTTCTTCAGAATCACTTTCCCCATCAGAAAAGCTCTTTCTATTCCTCTTTACTAAATGTCCATTCACCGCCTTCAGTCCAGAGGGCGTTTTAACTTGGCGCCCACCTGAGGCACTAGCAGAGACGCAATCTGAAGATAGAGAATCCTTTCTGTTAAATTTTCTTGGTGACCCTGTTTCAGATGTATCTAGGCGTTTTTCTAATTTAAGCTTCTTTTGCACTGGATTTTTGGGACTTGGGAACTCTCCTCTTCTCTTCTTGCTTATTTCATCATCACCTCCTTCCAGATGCCACGTCAACTGAGATACAGGAACAGCCTCACACGAGCCAGCTTCTAATTTTTTAATGTTGTGACAGTATTTTGAAGGATCATATTTAATGACGTTTGTCAGAGTAAAGGAAGATTACAGAGCTGGCATTATACTTAAAACATTGGCAGAATATTGTGATAAAGAAGCAACATCTTATTCTGGTTTCAATGCTTCAAGTTGGTCTCATTACTCTATCTTATCGTAGACTTCAGAAAATTAAAAAGAGATAGAATAGTCGTATTTGCATGAATTAGTCACTGAATAAAGTCAAACAAAATAAATGTGATAATTAAGCCACAAAAAAAAATCTATTTATATTGTAACAATTTTTTTTTTACAAATGAAAATCAAACTGCTTTTAAATATGTGGAAAACAAAATATTGTTAGACTGTATGGTTTACTACCATTTTCTTCACTTCATTGCGGTTGTCATCAAATCTACTAGAGTTTGGTCATGTAATTAAATCAGGAAACAAACTAGCTGTTTAAAAACTAATTCTCTTGCCATTCTGAATTTTTTTTAGACTGAAATAATGTTTGTGGCAATTGACTTTTTGAACCATTCTTCAGTTGTAATAAGAGTTAAAGGGATAGTCTAGTCAAAATTAAACTTTCGTGATTCAGATAGAGCATACAATTTTAAGCAACTTTCTAATTTACTTTTATTATCAATTTTTCTTTGTTCTCTTGGTATCTTTATTTGAATGTAAGCTTAGGAGCCGGCCCATTTTTTTGGTTCAGCACCTGGGTAGCAATTGTTGATTGCTGGCTACATTTAGACACCAATCAGAAAGTGATACCCAGGGTTCTAAACCAAAAATGGTCCGGCTCCTTTGCTTACATTCTTGCTTTTTCAAAAAAAGATACCAAGAGAATGAAGAAAATTTGATAATAGGAGTAAATTAGAAAGTTGCTTAAAAATGCTGCTCTATCTGAATCATGAAAGTTTAATTTTGACTAAACTATCCCTTTAAGCTAACATTCAACTGTAAAAATAAAAAGGTTTGAGATACATTAAGGACCCAAAACTGAATTATCATCTTACTTTAAATTCATCAACACTGTGTGCTTTTTATGTAATCATGAAAGGAAAATTTTGCGCTTCATGTCCCTTTAATTAGTTCATATTACAATTGAAGAATGATTCATCAGCCAATAGCCATTATTTCAATCTACAAAAAAAAAAAAACAGAATGGCAGAAGAATTGTTTTTAAACAGCTAGATTGCGTTTCCTGGTCTAGTTAAATAAACATACTCTAGTAGAATTGATGACAACAGCAATGAAGTGAAAAAAACCCTGTGCACGTCTGTCTCTCAAAACTTTTACGGGGAATTCAATTTTCCAATGTCCCTTTAAAAGTATATTTTGTTAGAGTTACCACTGCATATATGTCCCTTTTATTCTATTGTATTAGCTCGTTTAGGTGCAGCATCTCATGATACACACATTTGCACAGATTGTGTAGCACACTACATATAAATAAATAAAAGGGGGCATTTCGACCTAAGAATCCCTTCCCTACTCATAAAATAATCACTTGTCATTGTTTAAATAAAGCTTTTCATTTGTAAATTCCAGTTACTGAGATATATATATATATATATATATATATATATATATATATATATATATATATATATATATATATATATATATATATATATATATATATATATATATATATATATATATACACACAGAAGCAGGGAACCAGCACACTCTTTTTGTCATCCAACTGCCGGGGTGCGCTTGCAAGTAATCAAATATCAGCAAAATAAAGCAGGCACTCTCCGTTTAACTTTATCGTTTAATGGTAAACGTTTTCGGGGTCTCCCCCGTCCTCAGACCACTTACAGATATACAATAACACACATCTTAAATAGCTACTCACCCTCACCGTGTCAAATCGCCATCAGACTCCCAGCTTCCGTGTAGCGCAACTGCGCATGCACGCCCGGAACTAAGGAGAGCCGACAGGGACCAACTACCAACCACTAAAAGCAAAAGTGAAAATCAACATCACACAGAATAATGCAGCAGTGCAGACCGCTAGCTACAAATAGTACTATAATGTAAACTGATATTACTACCCTATACTAGGCATATTGTACTATACACAGACCTACCCCCAAGCTTTATTTGAACCTTATATCTTCAAATGTTTAACATCAACTGATATCATATGTTCTGCTCTATGCACAACATTATACATGAACATATTGCCATTTTACCATAAAAGGGATATTATAATATTCTTATATTTTTATATTTACATATTTACACAGAGGGATATCAGTGTTAGATAGCATTACTCTTCATGTATTACACTCATGCCCCTAACTGAACCACTAGCCCAATACCTCTTTCACCAACTCAAAAGGTATTGGACCCCTGTGCATATTACTTTACCACAGAGCACCCCACCATATCCTCTTTACTATTTGATAGTCATCCTCAGTTACACGGATGCTTAACTATCAGTGGAGAACCCAGCTGTAAAGATAATCACCTGTATTGCAATTTAACTGCATATATTCAATCCAACCATGGACGTACCCAATCATATTAGCTTAAGCTCTCATCTTACTGTGAAGGAGGCAGTGGGCATACATCCACTACAAGTTTTACAAGAAACATTGGTAATCCAAATGGACATTCAGCCCCTTTGGGTACATAGTCTCCAGGTTAAAAATCCACTGAGACTCCCGTTGTAGTAGACGCCTGCCCCTGTCACCCCCCCTAGGATTGCGTGGAACGTGGTCTATGATTATATACCGAAGGTCAGATACAGCATGACCACTGGTACTGAAGTGGCGAGCCACCGGTTGATCTGAATCACCATCCTTAATTGCCAGCCGAATCGCTGACCGGTGGTTCGCCATCCTCGTCCTGAGATCATCCTGGGTCTTACCCACGTAAAATTTACCACACGGACAGTGTAGTAAGTAAACAATATACGTGGTTGTGCAAGTCACCCTGTGCAGGATTTGATATTTTTTATTAGACCATGGATGTTGAAACGTGCTGCTCTGGGTTAACCCACCACAGGTAGTGCAACCAGTGATCTTCCACGTTTGAACCCAACCAAAGGTGACACACAGGATGCAAAGGGTAGTGTTTTGTCACTCTTCAAACGTGGAAGATCACTGAAAGATATGCTCTTGAGGCCTGACAATAGTGACAGTTATATGCCTAGTACATGGTTAAAAACCACGAAAAAAGGTTGCTTCCGTTGCAGTGGTTGCACTACCTGTGGTGGGTTAACCCAGAGCAGCACGTTTCAACATCCATGGTCTAATAAAAAATATCAAATCCTGCACAGGGTGACTTGCACAACCACGTATATTGTTTACTTACTACACTGTCCGTGTGGTAAATTTTACGTGGGTAAGACCCAGGATGATCTCAGGACGAGGATGGCGAACCACCGGTCAGCGATTCGGCTGGCAATTAAGGATGGTGATTCAGATCAACCGGTGGCTCGCCACTTCAGTACCAGTGGTCATGCTGTATCTGACCTTCGGTATATTATCATAGACCACGTTCCACGCAATCCTAGGGGGGGTGACAGGGGCAGGCGTCTACTACAACGGGAGTCTCAGTGGATTTTTAACCTGGAGACTATGTACCCAAAGGGGCTGAATGTCCATTTGGATTACCAATGTTTCTTGTAAAACTTGTAGTGGATGTATGCCCACTGCCTCCTTCACAGTAAGATGAGAGCTTAAGCTAATATGATTGGGTACGTCCATGGTTGGATTGAATATATGCAGTTAAATTGCAATACAGGTGATTATCTTTACGGCTGGGTTCTCCACTGATAGTTAAGCATCCGTGTAACTGAGGATGACTATCAAATAGTAAAGAGGATATGGTGGGGTGCTCTGTGGTAAAGTAATATGCACAGGGGTCCAATACCTTTGAGTTGGTGAAAGAGGTATTGGGCTAGTGGTTCAGTTAGGGGCATGAGTGTAATACATGAAGAGTAATGCTATCTAACACTGATATCCCCTCTGTGTAAATATGTAAATATAAAAATATAAGAATATTATAATATCCCTTTTATGGTAAAATGGCAATATGTTCATGTATAATGTTGTGCATAGAGCAGAACATATGATATCAGTTGATGTTAAACATTTGAAGATATAAGGTTCAAATAAAGCTTGGGGGTAGGTCTGTGTATAGTACAATATGCCTAGTATAGGGTAGTAATATCAGTTTACATTATAGTACTATTTGTAGCTAGCGGTCTGCACTGCTGCATTATTCTGTGTGATGTTGATTTTCACTTTTGCTTTTAGTGGTTGGTAGTTGGTCCCTGTCGGCTCTCCTTAGTTCCGGGCGCGCATGCGCAGTTGCGCTACACGGAAGCTGGGAGTCTGATGGCGATTTGACACAGTGAGGGTGAGTAGCTATTTAAGATGTGTGTTATTGTATATCTGTAAGTGGTCTGAGGACGGGGGAGACCCCGAAAACGTTTACCATTAAACGATAAAGTTAAACGGAGAGTGCCTGCTTTATTTTGCTGATATATATATATATATATATATATATATATATATATATATATATATATATATATATATATACATACATACACACACACATACATACAGGTAGCCCTCAGTTTACGCCAGGGTTAGGTTCCAGAAGGAATGGTTGTAAATCGACACCGTTGTAAATTGAAACCCATTTTATAATGTAAGTCAATGGGAAGTGAGGGAGATAGGTTCCAGGCCCCTCTCAAAACTGTCATAAGTAACACCTAATATATTATTTTTAAAGCTTTGAAATGAAGACTTTAAATGCTAAACAGCATTATAAACCTAATAAAATAATCAAACACAGCACAGACTTCACTTGCATTTTTCTGCAAACAGTTCTTTCTATGCATTCCAATCTGGACTGATTTATAGACAGGAAGATCTTGTTCCTTTGAAATCTGCTCGATAGCTCAGGTCTGGTTAAAATGATTAATTTCAGCTTGCTTGGCTTTGCTTCAACACAAGTGGACAGCTTCACCTACTGGCTATTTTAATAAATGCACTGCTTCTCAATGCTTTTCAATAGCAGTCACATGACTGGAAAAAAGGTTGTTATTCTGAAACGGTGTAAATTGAACCATTGTAAAACGAGGGTCACCTGTATTTTGTGATTCTTTATTGGTTACGTATAATGAAGGTTAAATCGAATACAAAAATCACCAAAAAGGATATTTTGCTCTTGTTATTGGCTTTCAAATGAAGCACTGGCAGCACCCGTCCATACTTACTGACCACCCAGTCCTGCAAAAGAAGATAAAGAAGTGTTACAGGTTAAAGGGACATTGTACAGTAGATTTTTATTTGCATAAATGTTTTGTAGATGATCCATTGATATAGCCCATCTGGGAGTGTTTTTGTAACAATGTATAGTTTTGATTATTTTTTTAATAACGTTGTACTGATTTTCAGACTCCTAACCAAGCCCCAAAGTATCAGATGTAGACCCACGTCTACAGATTCCTGCTGCTCCTGTTTGTGTAATGGGTCTTTTCATTTGCAGGGAGGGGGGCGAGTCTGCGCTTCCTGATTTTCCAGCCCCTTTTACTGGGTGTCCCAGTCTAACCTCATCAACAGTGCTAAATTAGGAGCTTCTAAGTAAGTTTTTAAAAGGTGTTATGCTGGATTTTTAGATGAGCATCTGTGCATATTCTTCTTTCTAGTAGTGTATGTTGCATGCAGTTATTTGAAAAATTGTGTATACTGTCCCTTTAAGCAGTTGCAAACACCCATATTATCCTGTCGGTGCGGTTAGGAAAGCATCAACACACTGCACATTGAAGTCCCAGTAATAGGAGCTTACGTTTATCGTGAAGGTCCAAAAAAATAAAATAAAACAGGTCAAAATAATAATTGTAATATTTAAGTCGTTTATTTAACTAAATATTAATTTTAATAAAAAAGTGCACACTTATTTTTTTTTTTTTAAGTCATTAACTCATGAAACAATTTAAAAAAAATCTAAATATTTGTAAATCTTGATTAAAGGGACAGGAAAGTCAACATTAAACTTGCATGATTCAGATAGAGAATGTAGTTTTTAAGACATGTTTACATTCACTTTTATTTTTAAATGTGCTTTATTCTCTTGTTGAAAAATGAATACGCACATATCATAGACTAGTGGGAGCTAGCTGCTGATTTGTGCCTGCACACATTTGTCTCCTGTGATTGGCTAACTAGATGTGTTCAACTAGCTGACACTAGTGCAATGGTGTTCTTTCAGCAAAGGATAACAACAGAATGAAGCAAATTTGATAATAGAAGTAAATTGGAAAGTTGTTTAAAATTGTATTCTCTATCTGAATCATGAAAGAAAATTTTGGAGTTTCCTGTCCCTTTAATCTGGTACCCCAGAAGAACCAGTTTCCCGCCATGCATATTTTGTTCATCTGCACATGGGCATTTTGTTATTTGTGCTTAACTAAAACAATCAAGCCATATTATTGGTCTGAAAAAATAATTGTTAAGTAATTATGAAGGATATCACGTTAGAATAGAAAATTGAATTGATTTGTTTTGAATAAAACATACTGTAAATATATTTGTCTACTGCGGCTTTTGTTTTATTGTTTAGGTACACTTTACATGCCTTATGGTTCGGAACTTCAGTCCCTGGTACGGCAGCTTTCATCTGAAACTCGGTAACCCCTGAATCCTTCAGAGACTGCACCAGATCCCGCTGGGGTTGTGCCCCCGGCTTCTTCTCTGTGGCTTCCTGTCGCTCCTGGGACAATCTGCACGGAATTAAAGGGATAGTAAACACCAAAAATGTTATTGCTTAAAAAGATAGATAATCCCTTTATTTACCATTCCCCAGTTTTGCAAAACCAACACGGTTATATTAAAGGAACATCATACATTTGTATTTTAATTGCATAAACGTTTTGTAGATGATCTATTTATAAAGCCCATAAAGTTTTTGTTTTTTTTAATGTACAGTTTTGCTTATTTTTAAATAACATTGCTCTGATTTTCAGACTCCTAACCAAGCCCCAACATTTTAGGAGAATACTGACGTATACCTACTCCAGCTTGCTCCTGTTTGTGTAAAGGGTCTTTTCATATGCAAAAGAAGGGGGGGAGGGTCTTATTTCCTACTTGCAGTGGGCTTTCCAGCTAACTTTTCAACAAAGCTAAAGTGAGAGCTTCTAAGTAAGTCTTTAAACCGTTTTATACAGGATTTTTACATCAGTATCTGTGCATATTATCCTTTATAGTATTGTCTATTACATGCAGTTATATGAAAATAGGTGTATACTGTCTCTTTAATATAGTTTTTACCTCTGTGATTACCTTGTATCTAAGATTCTGCTGACTGCCTCCTTATCTCAGATCTTTTGACAGATTTACATCTCAGGCAATTAGTACTGACTCTAAACTCCACGTGCGTGAGTACAATCAACTAACGCCCTCTAGCTGAGAAAACCTGTCAAAATGCACTGAGATAAGAGGCAGCCTTTAAGGGCTTAGACATTAGCATATGAGCCTACCTAGGTTTAGCTTTCAACTAAGAGTAACAAGAGAACAAAGCAAATTTGATGATAAAAGTAAATTAGAAAGTTGTTTAAAATGACATTCCGTATCTGAATCATGAAAGTTTAATTTGGACTTTACTATCCCTTTAACAACATATTTTTATGTGGAAAAAGCCAATGTTTTAAAAGCTGTCAATCAGGTACAACAGCCGGTGTACAGTCTAACTCTTTATGGGGCACGTGCGTAAAGCTCCAGTGATTACACTTAAAACATAAATATTGTATAAATCCCACAGCATCAATAAAATAAAATACTGCCCACTTTATAAGACCATTTTGGCAAAGACATAGCTGCAAAGTATGGTCCAACAGGGCCTTAAAGGGACATGAAACCCAATGTTTTCTTTCATGATTCATATAGGAGTATGCAGTTTTAAACAACGCTCTAATTAACTTCTATGATCAAATTTTCTTTGTTTTTTTGCTTGCTATACTTTGTTGAAAACCTGGGATGTAAGCTCAGGAGCACGTATTTAGCTGGATCACTATATGGCAGCAGTTTTGCAAGAATGTTAACCATTTGCAAGATCACTAGATTGCAGCACTAATTCCTGCCACTTAGTGCTCCAGGCGCCTACCTAGGTATCTCTTCAACAAAGAATAACATGGGAACAAAGCAATTTGCTAATAGAAGTAAATTGGAAACTTTTTTTTATTGTATGTTTTGTCTGAATCACAAAAGAGATTTGTGTGTTTCATGTCCCTTTAATCATACAGGTTTGGTCTAATATGTGCAGAAGTTATTTTATTATATTGCTGCTGTGGAATTGATACACTATTAGTGATTTAACCTTTTTTATTAAATAGTAAACACCGTTTGCGCCAGTTCATTTCAGAGTGTAGATCATACCCAGGTTTTGTGTGAGTTTTCTAGGGGAAATATATTTTAGTTTGTCCCTGAAACCGTTATCGATATCTAGCACCAGCATTAGGACTTTCATCCATTAAAGGACCAATCAATGCAGTAGAATTGCATAATTATCAAGTGCATAATAAAAAGACAATGCAGCAAGATACCATTTTCCGGCCCCATGTATCATGTGACAGATATAAGCCAATCACAGACTAGTATACGTATACCCTGTGAGCATGTGCACATGCTAAGTAGGATCTTGGTTCCCTGAAAGTATGAATATAAACAGACTGCAAAATTTGATCATGGAAGTAAATTGGAAAGAGTCTTATAACCGCTGCTCTATCTGAATCAGAAAAGTTTATTTTGACTTGAGTGTCCCTTTAAAAAAAAAAAAAAAAAAATCTTAAAAAATCATATGTTAGGACTGTCTGGATTATATTTGTCTTTATATCAACGTCTTTGTTTATCGTGGCCTCCTACCCGCAATCATTCATGTGGTGCTTATGGCACTAACATCACTAAAGAGAGGCCAGTGGAAGCCCCCTCTGTATAATGGTTTGCTCCCCCCCACCACAAATATTCTTCTAAGTATCTGAGCCTGTGGTGCTGTTTGCTCTCACACCGCTGACATAAAATGAGGCAGTGTCACTGAAACATGCAGGCAGGCGCGGAGCTTGAGACAGATGCCCCGCCCCCAAGCTTCAGGAGGAACATTATAAATGATCTCGTTAGATTAGGGATTTTTGGAATGCAAATTTTTTTTTTAAAAAACATTGTTTTCAACCCCAACAACATTTTAGGCTTTGTTTCCTGAAAATCTTTATTGTATTTTTTTTTTAGTCCCAATACTACTTGCTGAACTAAAACCTTGGTATTGCTTACTCAGTATTTTTTTCATTAGACAAGATATAATTAAAGGGACATGAAACCAAAAAATTTCTTTCATGATTCAGATAGAGAATACATATTTTAAACAACTTTCCAATTTACTTCTATTATTCAATTTGCTTTACTCTCTTGGTATCCTTTGTTAAATGAGCAGCAATGCACTACTGGGAGCTGGCTGAATACCACTGTAAGCCAATGACAAGAGGCATATATGTTCAGCCACCAAACAGCAGCTAGCTCCCAATAATGCATTGCTCCTCCTGAGCCTACCTAGAAATGTTTTTCAACAGAGGATACTAAAAGAACAAAACAAACGAGATAACAGAAGTAATAAACTGGAAAGATGTTTAAAATTGCATGCTCTGAATCATGAAAAGTTTCATTTTGACTCTTCTGTCCCTTTAATGCAACATTCTAGTTTACAAAACAATTTGCAGTTAAATGTCTAAAAACAAAATATCAGATTGTTTGTTTAACTTCTGCTAAAGGGTTAACAATAGACAAAGCAATGCACCTGGCACACTCCCATGCTACTCCAGTCTAGGTATGGCCAGTGATTGGAGGATACGCATGTATGCCACTATTTTAAAACAGTTGAATCTAAAAATGCTTTATAAATGTAATACAGTAAAAAGTAACGATCCAGTCTTGTATAAAACTACTAAATGTTTTCATGCTGGAGGAGTGGTCCTGTCCACAGAGCCCTGTGAATTGTCCCACCAAAAGCTTATATTCAACAAAATCTGTGATATATTTTCTCAGAAGTATTTCAGGTTCTCTCTTTAAAGGACCACTATACACAATATAAAGACAATGCGATAGCACTTACTTTGAATATGAAATGAGCAGTAGAATATCCCATTTCCCTCCCCTTGTACCATGTGACAGTTATCAGCCAATCACAAAATGCAAATACCTATATACCGAGTACTTTTGCACATGCTCAGTAGGAGCGTGGAGTCTCAGATAGTGTGCATGTAAAACGATTGTGCACATTTTAATAATGAAAATATATTGGAACGTCTTCTCAAAGTGCTGCTTTATCCGAATAGTGAAACTATCATTTTGACTTTAGTGTCCCTTTTATGTCACTTTCGGTATTAAAGGGACACTAAACCCAATTTTTTTCTTTCATGATTCAGATAGAGCAGAAATTTTAAGCAACTTTCTAATTTACTCCTATTATCACATTTTCTTTGTGCTCTTGCTATCTTTATTTGAAAAAGGAATGTAAGCTTAGGAGCCGGCCCATTTTTGTTTCAGTACCTGAGTTGAGCTTGCCGATTGGTGTCAGCAAGCGCTATCTAGGGTGCTGAATCAAAAATGGGCCGGCTCCTTAGCTTAGATTCCTGTTTTTTTAAATAAAGATAGCAAGAGAACGAAGAAAAATTTGATAATAGAAGTAAATTAGAAAGTTGCTTAAAAATTCCTGCTCTATCTGAATCATGAAAGAAAGAAAAAATGTGACTTTAGTGTCCCTTTAATGTCACTTTCGGTATTAAAGCATGGGCATTGCAGGAGAGATGGTGCAATAAGGATCCATATCTACCTGTGTAAGAAGCTTTCTTTAGCCATTTCAATTTGCAGCATTCCCCCTTTCCATTTGGTCTTGTTTAGGACGGACATACCTAAAACAAACAATTGGAGATCCTTATTGAGATTTGCACAACATTATAAATAGTGTTTTCCAAATACATAGATTGGCTCTTTTTCGGCAAGCTGGTGCCCCCTGTGGTTAAATGAAGGTAAAACAACAAGTAACAAACGAAAAGGTTATGAAAGCAGATGATAAAACCCAGAAAGTCAATTGAGTCTTCTCAGATTTCCTTCTGAAGTCTCAGCTTAAAAGGGACATGAAACCCATTTTTATTCTTTTTATGATTCAGATAGAACATGCGATTTTAAATAACTTTCCAATTTATTTCTATGATCTATTTTGTTTCGTTCTCTTTGTATCCTTTGTTAAAAAAAAAAGAATACCTAGGTAGGCTCAGAAGTTGCTGATTGGTGGCTGCACATATATGCCCCTTGTCAATGGCTCTCAGCTAGCTCCCAGTAGTGCATTGCTGCTCCGTCAACAAACGATACCAAAAGAATGAAGCAAATTAGATAATAGAAGTAAATTGGAAAGTTGTTTAAAATTGTATTCTCTATCTGAATCATGAACAAGAACAATTCTGGGTTTCGTGTCCCTTTAATTTATTCTCTGGATTTCTTTATACACATTACAGGGAGGGATTCTTGTACTCCCTTACTACCTCTACTGGAGGTCTATTCCCTGAACCAACTAATCTCTCCGTAAAAGAAATACACAAATTACCATGCACCATATTAGTGGCCTCCTTTAATTAAAGGGACATGAAACCCAACATTTCTCTTTCATTATTCAGTTATAAATACAATTTTAAACAACTTTCCAATTTACCTCTTATCACATTTGATTCATTCTCTTGGTATCCTTTGTTAAAGGAGCATCAATGCACTACTGGGAGCTAGCTGAACACACATTGAGTGAGTCAGTGACAAGAGGTATATATGTGCTGCCACCACCAATCAGCAGCTGTAGCGCATTACTGCACCTGAGTCTACCTAGGTATGCTTTCTAATAACGGATACCAATAGAACGAAGCAAATTAAATACTAGAAGTAAATTGTTACCAAGTTGTTTAAAACGACATGCTGTATCCGAATCACAAAAGAAAATTTCTGTGTTTCATGTCCCTTTAATCCTTCTAGAGTTACAGTCTCCAACGTAAAACCTAACTAGTTATCTGTGAAGTAGGACGACGACTTTACTTTTTCTGCTGCTAATACCTCTCCCTATACAACCAGCCTTACTTACTGCATTGTCTACTGAACTTTATCTTTACTATTTCACACATTATATTGCTCGTTTGTTTCTCTCAGTATTGTGCCATTGAAGCACCAGTAAATACAGTAGATTTGCACTATTAACAAATGCATGATAAAAAGACAATGCAATAGCACTTAGTCTGAAGTTCACACGAGTGAAAAGGTCTATTTCCACTCGCCCTGTATCATGTGACAGCCACCAGCCAATCACAAATGTATATACCTATATTATGTTATTTCTTGCACATGCTCAGTATGAGATGGTGACTCAAAACGTGTAAATATAAAAAGACTGTGCACATTTTGTTACTGGAAGTAAATTGGAAAGTTGTTTAAAATCACTGCTCTATGTGAATCATTAAAGTTTAATTTTGACTTGAGGGTCCCTTTAAGTTTACAATTATCCTTTGGGGTTTTGCATCCTAAATGAATCATTTTGCACTTTGTGGTATATTTTAGATCCCAATCATTTGGCCAATCTTTCTTTTTTTTCCCAACACAACCGATTTGACCTATCCTTCCTGGATTAACCCTTGTACAATTATTTTTGGCTTCATTTGAGGTCCACTACCAATATAGTACCTGGCTATGGTCATTACAGGTATTGCTTGGTGAAGATCTGAATTTTCATACTGTACGCCACCATAATGACGCTCACGTATTGCTGCACTTCGTGATAGATCAGTGAAGTTACCAGATTTTTACAGCTGTATAAGGGGCTTCAGGGTAGATCACACACAGAGGTTTTTATACACAATTTAAAAAGTTACAAAAGAAATGACCACATGAATAATAAAGAGCAAAGTATCATGTGCACTAACCCTAAGTGCAGAATACAGCTGTCAAAAAGCCGGCAACATCACTTATCTATAAATATTCACTGCGCCTGTCAGAGTGCAGAAATACCTAAGCTCCAACATGTCAGGGCCCAGTATAAAGATGCCGAGCTTCAGCAGCCGGCATCTGTAAGGGGTTTAATAAGGCAGAAGCTTTGAAGATAGCTGCAGGCACATGAGAAGAAAAAAACATGATGTGTAGTTACCGTGACCAACATTTTAATGTCCCTTTAAAGGGACATGACACCCACAATTTTTCTTTCATGATTTAGAAAGAGAATGCATTTTTATACATCTTTCTAATTAACTTCTATTATCTAATTTGTGTTATTCTCTTGATATTCTTTGCTGAAAAGCATATCTAGATATGCTCAGTAGCTGCTGATTGGTTGCTGCACATAGAAGCCTCATGTGATTGGCTCACCCATGTGCATTGCTTTTTCTTCAAATAAGGATATCTAAAAAATGAAGCAAAATAAATAATAGAAGTAAATTGTAATGTTGTTTAAATTTGTATGTTCTATCTGAATCATGAAAGAAAGATTTTGGGTTTAGTGTCCCTTTAAGTATTTGAGTCTTGTCCAAGGCTATGCAGTTTATGAATTTCTTTAAAAGGGACCTTGTACACTAGATTTGTAACAATGTATAGTTTAAATTATTTTTAAATAACATTGTGCTGATTTTCAAACTCCTAACCAAGCCCCAAAGTTTTAGATGTATACTGATGTCTACAGACTCCTGGTTGTATAATGCTTCTTTTCATATGTGGGGAAGGGAGAGCGTCTGCTCTTCTTGATTTTCCAACCCCTTTCAGTTGGTGTCACAGCCTAAACCCCATCAACAGTGCTAAACTAGGAGCTTCTAAGTAAGTTTTTAAAAAGTTTTTTTTCTGGATTTGTGCATAATATTCTCTATAGTAGTGTCTGTTACATGCAGTTATATACAAATTGATGTATACTGTCCCTTTAATGTTTCAGACAGTGCTAAAATGTTTCCTAATCTTCATATACAG
Source organism: Bombina bombina (assembly GCF_027579735.1). Classification (NCBI taxonomy): domain Eukaryota; kingdom Metazoa; phylum Chordata; class Amphibia; order Anura; family Bombinatoridae; genus Bombina; species Bombina bombina. The sequence goes on from NC_069505.1 coordinate 406,768,961, forward strand.
CCCAACTCTGTTCTATCACTCTGGTTGTATAGTTAACAAAATCAACTAGATTAGTTAGAAATTATCAGTCTGCTAATGATTATGTAAGTTGTTTGATATCATTTAAGACTTTTCCTATTAAGTCTTCCAATTGATGAAATCAGACTAACAGGCCTGTAATGACCAGGTTTTTGTCTACTTCCCCTTTACGAAGATGTTTCAGATACAATTTTTAATAATCTCTATCACAGATGGAGATTCAGCATTTTGCCACGCTATGTAAAAATCTTTGTCACAACCGTGATAAAGGCACTACAAGAGGGCATATCTTAATATATTAAAACATAAAAAAAACAACAAAAAAAAAAAAAAAATTATTTCATGGACCATCAGGACACTTACATTTTTTCAGGTCCACTTCGGATATGTTGATGTTGAGGTAGGCAAACGTCTTCACAGGGTTTCCTAAAAAAGCAAAAACATGTTATAAGCGTTGTGAAGAGAAAGCAGCAGTGGTAATACAAGATAAACACGGTGCAAGCAAACAGTTTCCATAAAAGTTTTATATCTATAAAATCCGGACATACTACTGGAGTAGACAAAGCTAGTCACTGTCATTTTGGTAGTAAAACTTGCATTGTTCTGCAGTATCGTATCTCTGCTGAGGCAAATTAGGGATATATATCTAGCAGGGTTTGACTTGTGCACTTCTAGTTCTAAGAATAAAAAAAAAATCCACAATTTTCAATTTACAAAAAAGGTAAAAAATAAATAAAGTATATTGCTAAGTTTATTTCACTGGAAACAAAACATTGTCCAGCAATTCTGATATATAAACATGAGCTTTTATTTCTTAACAGTCCCAGTAATATGTTTCTTTTAGGGTAATTATGGTATGATAAAATTTTGAAGTGCACCAATAAGGATTGATTTTACCTTTTTTAAAGAGGCTAAATAGACATGCACACTAAGCCATGACTATGGCTACGTGCTGAAACGCGTAGGCTTTACCCTTATCTGACATCTTTTGATGTGGTTAGCTCCTTGTTACCTTTTTAACCGATGAAATAAAAGCTAATTGTTTTAGGTATCAGAATCACTAGACAATCTTTTGTTTCCATTGACTCATCAAGCCACAACCTCCAGCTGATTCATGACAGAGCCGTTAAACACACTAAGGGAAACAAACGCCTGTGATTGGTTGAGGAGTGACACATGGGAGCCGAGCTACCAAACAGACATGGATCAGAGACGCTGAACGGGTCAGCATGATCAAGACACATAGTTCCTACCTGGATTGCGGTGAGTGAATTTATACCATATGCTGAACACCAGGGCACAGGCGACGCACTTGGTGAGTGCAGTCTAAGGACCGGAATCCGAAAGTTGTCACACCGGGACGTCTTGGATATGCGAGTCCTTGTTGATAATTCTTTGAACGTGTTGGTATCCTCGGGTTGTTGCGCTGCTGAGTGGATCAGGGGAGGAACCTACTTGGGCTGCTATGAGCAAGCCATCCTTATATCCAGAGCAGCATGTCAATTCAGAGGGATTGCCACAGTTAATTTGTTGTCTTCCTTTATTTATTTTTTTAAAATATATTTATTTTTTACTTTTTTTCCAGATCCCCAAGACTTATACCATTGGAAAGGTTAGGCGATTACCTTTTCCAATGGTGGGTCTTGGGGGTCTGTAGATGCTTAGATGCCTGAGATACAAACTTCTAAGCAGCATGCCCCCATTTCCCTATATTGTCCATTGTTAATTTTAAATAAAGTTGCGAAGTGACATCATCACGTCATTGCACGTGACGTCACCGTGCGAATCGTGACGCCCCAGCGATGCCTCTCACTATTCAGGCCAGATCACCAGAGTGGGAGTAGGTGGGAGTCGTCATTAGCACTCAAAGGATTAAAATCCCTTTAAGCACAGCGGAAAACCCCCCCAACAACAACAACTAAATATATATAAAACTGTCATTTTGTGAGTAAAAACATGCAGTGTGCTGCTGTAAGGAATTGTATTTATTTTTACAACCCTATAAAAAAAGCTCTGGCTAAAATACCAAGAGACAATTAGCACAATCTGAATAAAGATGTGAATCGGCGTCATTTGACAAAAACTAGATATAAAAATATAAAATGTCGCAGCCTACACAAATAAAACAACAAACACGTCATGCTACTAGTGTTTAGAGGAACATGCACATAAAGTCTCTGCTCCTTACCTTGCTCATCTTTCCTGGAGATGAGATCTACGCCATCAACATTTCCAAATTTCCCAAACCTCTCTTTCAATTCTGTTTCAGTAACTGTAGGACCAATCCCACCGACATACAGGCGTCTTTTTGAGGCTTCCATGATCAGCAGAATGGACGGTCTCAAGCATCAATCTGAAGTCTTTCTACGGAAGAATACAAAATAATTGTATGTTATTGGTTAAAAAGCTGAATATGCCACAGTTTGATTGCAAGCATCTTAAAGTGACGATCCAGTCGAAATTAGATTACACACAGGTGCATTTCAGTTTCATTAGCAAAAATTCTTCTAGAAAAAGCTATAACGGTTTACAGAGTGTCTAAGTATTCTCAGTGCACCAGCATTTTAAACACAGCACTTGCATCTTATAGTAATGACTCAATATGCATAATTGCTGACATGATACAAAGCCCCACTGGATCCTTGAGAAGCTGCAATATTTAAATAGCTAGTGCACGGTTTTACATGCATGTGCAAAGAAAATGCTAACACTAAAACAGTGATAGCTTTTACTAGAAACATTTACAGTATATATATATTGACATAAATATGTGCATTTTAAATTTGCATACAATGTCGTTTTAAATGTAATCTATACTATAATCGCGTTTAGCCAGTTGCACATCCTCAAAGGAATGTTGGCTGCGCAAGGCAGCCAAAAGAATGTTGGCTGCGCGTGCAGCCAAAAGAATCCACCTGGATGCAGCGTAGGCAAACCCAAAGCCTTAAAATAAAATTTTTAAAAAAACGCAACCGCCCGCACGAAACAACAAAACAAACTAACCGCCCGCACGAAGTATAACTAAACCTAACCTCCCGCACAAAGTATTAACACATAAACCGCAAACCCCCACATTGCAAAATAATAAAGTAATTAACCCCTAATCCGCAAATAACATAATTAAAATATTAACCCCTAAACCGCCAACCCTCCACATCGCAATAAACCTAATTAACCTATTAACCCCTAAACTGCCAAACCCCCACATTGCAATAAACCGAACGGTGAGTACCTATTTGAGGCTTAGTGTTTGGCTTTTTTTTTTTTTAGATTAGGGTTTTTTGGGCTGGAAAAGAGCCGATTGCACTTTTAAGGGCAGTAAAAGAGCTAAATGCCCATACAAATGCCCCTTTAGGAGCAATGGGTAGTTTAGTTTTTTTTTTTAGTGTTAGTTTTTTTTTTATTTTGGGGGGTTTTATTGTTAGGGGGTAATTGGTCATTTGTTTAGGTAAAAGAGCTGTTTAACTTAGGACAATGCCCTACAAAAGCCCTTTTTTAAAAAAAATACGTTTTTTTTATTGAGGTTGTGCGCATTATACAGCATGAATGAAACATCATAAAACACAAATAACAATAAGAAAGTAAAGCTTTCAAGTAGCATTTCATAAGAGTAGAGCATCACAATGGGTAGTTGCGAGTAAATATCTGGAACCTATATTTTATATTATTTTCTATGGTTGATTCCTCTTTTGACATGAGAGATCACTCTCGGGCCTATGGAGACTAATATAATCTAGGGGAGGAAATTGGCTTTTGAAATGGTCGCTTTTGGACCTAGGTATTTAAAGGTGGGGGGGAGATCAGCAGTCAAAAGCAGCTGTGAAGGTAGGGAGGGGGCCTGGGCCTTTATAAACTAGTAATACATTACTCAATATTAGAAGCAGGATGGAGTATTGTCCCTTAAGAATCCAAAAGAGAAGGTACATGTATATTCAGAACCATGACTATCTATATAGGTAATGGGTAATTATAAGGAGGTGACAAATAGGATAGAGAGTTATTAATATATCATATTTCTTAGAGATAGGGAGTCTTTAACGTGAAGAGTATGATGAAATCTGTAATTTAGAAACAGCTGGGGGTTACTAATAAGAACTATTTCCACTAAATGTTAGAGGTGACTCCGTCAACCACCTGCTCAGGACAAACTAGGGTAAATATTAGTATGCATTGACTTCTGGCTAGGAGCAAAAAGTAAAAAAGAGTTAGCTATGAGCATGTACATCAAAACTGAAATATCATTGGACCTTAATAACTTCACTGGTAATTAGAAGCAGGGTGGACTATAGAGAGTAGAGTCTAGAGTTATAAGAGTTTTAAGTTGCTTTGTTTAAAAAAAAAAAAAAAAAAAGTGTATCGTACCTTTATACTATACCTACACACAAATTAAATGTAAATCATAAACATATCTAATGCCAATTATAGGAGATATATGGGGCAGCAATACATAACATGAAGTAAATGAGACTCATATCTAAGTCGGTACAGCTAGTGCATGTCTAAAATGCTAAAGTCGGTGTGCAATATAGTGTGAACCTTTTAACCAACAACTGCAGTAATACCTAGTAAGGAGAGACTGCGGGTGGCATTGCAAATTACTCCTTATGAAAGGTCGTGGGAGAGATGAGGATGTAAAGAAGTGCAAGCTAACTGCCCACCCCAGAGACAGAACTTTTTTTCACTTTCTGCAATGAAATTGTTTTAGTAAAAAATTTTCTGCAGGTCATTTTTAAATAAAATTGTAAATTTGTCAGTTACACTAAAGCACCAGATCAATTGCAATGTGTTGGTTAACTGGATAATAAAGCAATATTTAAAGTTGTATAATCTAGTGCAGTAGTTGAAAATTGCATTACAAATTAGTTACAGGCATAAAAAGTAATTGTAAAATGTCTCTTGAATTAATTTGTTTCCTTTTCTCTTAGTCTAACACAGAAATGTAGTAATTAAAAAGGTGCATTGCTAATACGAACCTCTTACATTCAGAGGAAAACAGCTTTGCAGACTGTGAAAAGCTAGGGAACGAGATTGCAAAAATCTCAGAGCCAGACAACAATCAATGCACTGCTGCTTTGCAGCACTACTGCATATTTGACTGTTGTCTTCAAACAGCACTTTTTTCTGGATGCACTGTGTTAAGGAAAACTTATACAATGCAGCCAGAGAACAGCTCTGTTTAAAAAGAACAGCCTAATGTGGAGCAGCACTAAAAAGTTAAAGTGCTAACAATTGCTGTTCTTTCTGCAGACATGCTGCATTTTCTGCGATGACATCTCAGATCACTCTATGTTCTGCCTTGGGGCTGCCCACTGGTTCAGAGTTAAAATGTGACTGTGGTCAGGTCCAACAGCTAGATCTGAGAATGCAAGATAGTTGATCTGGGTTGACATCAGTGTACCCAATCATGATATCCCAATGTATGTGTCGACTGTGGTTCCCACGAGGTGGTTATATATATAGGGAATTTTATGTCTAACATATGTGTTAGGAGACTGTGTATGTGTTCACTATACAGTTATAACATCTGTATCAGGAAACTAGTAAGTACACAGCATTATACAAAAAGATACAATATTAAAGGGATACTAAACCCATTTTTTTCAGATAGAGCATGAGATTTTAAGCACCTTTCTAATTTACTCCATATTATAAATTTTTCTTTGTTCTCATGCTATCTTGATTTAAAAAAAAAAAAAAAAAAAAAAAAAAAAAAAAAAGTACTGTAAGCTTTAGAGCCGGACCATTTTTTGTTCAGCCCCTGGGTAGCACTTGCTGATTTGTGGCTAAATGTATCAAACCAATCAGCAAGCGCTACCCAGGTGCTGAACTAAAAATGGGCCGGCACCTAACCTTTCATTACTGCTTTTTCAAATCAAGATAACATGAGAACAAAGAAAAAATTATAATAGAAGTAAATTAGAAGGTTGCTTAAAATTGTATGCTCTATCTGAATTATACAAATAACAATAAGGGTAGATGGCGCTAAAAAGCAATTGGGTAATTAAATAGTGGTATATAGTGAGGGATAATTCTCAAAACTCTCTTCTAAATTTAGACTATATCTAGATAGTCACAATTTTCCAACAAACTGATTCCCACTCTGTAGTTCAATCAAATCTATAACAACTTTTATTATCAGTATTTTTGAACAATTTTGCTCTAATAGACCAACTTGTACAGTAAAATTTCTTCAAGCTTTCATAATGCAAATAAATCTAAAATCATATATATTAACTGACTGTCAGCTTTAAAACATCTTAAAAGGTTTGATAGACACAATATCTCTAAAATTCTTGCTACAGTCACTGCTTCATTTCTATGCAGTTAGAAAACACAGCTCTAATGCTTCAAATGTAAAACATATTCACAGTGATAAATGACAGCTCTTTAATTTTTTATTTTTTTTTGCCTGCAGGCTGTAACGTTTTTTCAGATAGTACAGTCTTTCCTTTGTATGCTGTTTTCACAGACAATTGATGGAGGTGCTTTTAAGTTGCAAATTACAGTCTCTGCTTCTATTAGCAATTGGTGTGGGTGTATTTCTTTAAAAAACTTTGTGCTCTGAGACAAGGTGATAATACAGTTCAGAGTATAATAAAATATTGGTTCTTGTGATTTATGGGAGGTAGCTCCCTTACGCTTAATCTATTTCAGCCTCTTTGTGTTCAGATGATTTCTCACCTCTTTGGCTGCCGTCTGCAGGAAACTTTAGGTGTATATACACTCTCACCTGCTTTTGGCTTTTCTTTCCGGCTGGTCTTCTGCCGCTGAGACACGCTGTGCACTGCGCGTCTCAGTCTGCTGGAAAACTTTGTGTGGTTCTTCACTTGCGCAAGCCTTACTTACCACAATCAGACTCCCATCCAAGGAATGAAGATGCAAAAGTTGCTCTGCTCTTAAGTACCAAGTACGCAGAGTTTCTCCTTTCAAGTGTCTTTCTGTTACCTCTCACAGCAGCTTGCATACAATCCTTTCTACGCGTTTCACCCTTTCACTCAGGGCTTTTTCAAGATGCTGTATGCTGCTTGTTGCTCTCCTTAAATACACCTCAAACACACCTGTAATTGCTAAGTTCACTCCTCCTTTGACCTGGAAGTCTTTCAACAGTTAAAGTGTGATCTTTGTATATAATCATATACCGCTGTCTTTGTGCTTTTTATTTATACCAGGCTGTTAATTATTCATTCTAAATTGATATAAGACTCATAAAATAGATAAAAATGTTAACATATTAGTTGTCAACCTAGTTTTGAAGCATATAAAAATTGAATCTCTAAATTAAAGTTTCCTAAAAATTATGATCTATCCAGGTATTGAACCCTTGTCTCCAAGGTCTGAGGATGCAGAGTTCCCTCTGAGCTATAATTGCTCTTATACTTATTATGATCTTTTATTCATTAGATCTGATTATTTTTGTTTTGTATACCCTAATGTTTTATTAGGCCTAATGTGATTAGCTTCCTTATTTTATTTGTTCTAATACATAAAAAATATATATAAAAATATTTTTCATAAACGATAGGTAGTTCTTATTTGGGATTGAACATGGGTCTCCTCCTTCCTAAGTTTACATGGCTACCTCCATACCATAAACTCCTTCTCATTCTCTCTCTCTTTTCTAGGTGTCCTTATCTTATATGATTTTCTTCCTTTTTATTTTTGCTTCCTTCTAACTATAGAGACTTCTCCTCAAATATTTTATTTAGTTCTTTTGTTATCCCTAAGTTGATGAAATAAGCTGATGTCTGTTTGAGAATGGGGAGACTTTTTATTTGTTCAAACTTCTTTTACATTAAAAATGGGCTTATGTCTAACTCAGAATTTAGACCATTGGGATATAAGGTGTCAAAATTGTAAATTATCTCTGCTTCTTTTTTGAGTAGGAGATTTTCAAAGTTCCCTCCTCTCCAGCTCACTTTTACTTTACATAGACCCCAAAATTGTAGATCATTTACATTATTTTTATGGACTGTCCTAAAGTGCTGATACAAATGGGTTTCTAATTTTCCTTTTTCAATATGCCGGAGGTGCTCCCGTATTCTGTCTCGTAACATTCTTGACGTTTCACCTATGTAGACTAGATTACAGGAGCACTGTAGCATATATATTACACCTTTGGTGCTGCACCTTATTGTATCCTTTATTTTAAAATCAATTTTTGTTCCAGGCACGATATTTTTCTTTTTCGTGTTATGTTTGCACAACTTGCAGGATATACATGGATAAAATCCACTTATCTCTCTTCCCCATAAATCTTTCTCTTTACTTTTTACATTTGTCCTCTTATACTCACTAGGGGCAAGTAATGATTTTAAATTTTTTGCCCTTTTATAAACTATTTTCGGATAAGGAGGTAATTTGTCCCCTACTATAGGATCATTTTTGATTATGTGCCAATGTTTTCTCAAAATGTTTCTTATTGTATGATGATCGTCATTATATTGTGTAATAAAAGCCACATCAAAATCTTCCTTCTTACCCCTATTCCTGGTTTTATATGTGAGTAAAGAGTTCCTATCTGTATCCCTTGCTCTCGTAACCGCTTTTTTCACAATATCTTTCTTATAGCCCCTTTCATTAAATTTTTCTTCTAATTTTTCAATTTGTGTCTCAAAATCACTCAACTTTGTGCAGTTTTTTCTGATTCGCAGACATTGCCCCACTGGTATGTTATTTTTCCATCTGTTTAAATAGCTACTTGAGGCATGAATATAATTGTTGGAGTTAAAGTGTGTTTTTGTGACTACATTATTATCCTCCACTCTTATGTCTAAATCCAAAAAAGTAATTTGCACTTTACTAATTTGATAGGTGAAACTTAAACCTCTATCATTATGGTTCATCATTTCAAATATATTTATTAATGATTCTTCACTTACATTCCAGACAATTATAATATTGTCAATATACCTCTTGAATAGCACGAGGTTCGCACCAAGCTCTGAAAATTGGAGAAATCTATTCTCCCAATCTCCCATAAATAAATTTGCGTAACTCGGTGCAAACCTCGTGCCCATTGCGGTTCCTTCTATCTGTAGATAATATTGAGAATCGAATGAAAAAAAGTTGTGCTCTAAAATGAACCTTATGCTTTCAACAAGAAATTCTCTTTGTTCTTTACAGATGTCTTTATCTTTCTTTAGGAATCCCTCTACTGCCTCTATTTCTAAATTGTGATTTATATTTGTGTACAGGGAGACCACATCGCAAGTGGCCAATAGATAATTCTCATCCCATTTTAAGTCTTCAAAAATCTTCAGAACACTGGTAGAGTCTTTCAAGTATGAATTTAAATTTATCACGTACTTTTGGAGGAATTTATCTACATACTCTGATAGATTGGCAGTGAGGGATCCTATCCCCGACACGATGGGTCTTCCTGGTGGATTTAATGGATTTTTGTGTACTTTCGGCAAGTAGTAGAATATAGGTATAACTGGAAACTGTGGTTTTACATATAAATACTCTTTTTCTGTTAATATACCTTTCTCTTTGCCTTTGTCTAGAATCTTACTTAGTTTTTCTAGGTACTTTTTCGTTGGGTCTAATTTTAATTTTCTATATGTCTTTTTATCATTTAATAATTTCTCTGCTTCTTCTCTGTATTTGTCACTATCTAGAATTACGATTCCTCTACCCTTGCAGCCATTTTAATAGTAATATCTTCACACTAAATCTATAAAACCTATCTGAATTATGAAAGAAAAAAAAATGGGGTTAGTATCCCTTTAATGTTCCATATGAAACACTGAGGATCTGACCATTAGCTACATATTAAAAAGATAAATATATACAATAAGGAGTCCTTTACAGAGTCCACATGCAAATGCAGATATACTATGCACCCTAGGAACATCTCTCCATCTAGCCTATGCCAGCTCTGTTTAGATCTGACCTGCTGTGGAATAAGTCCCGTTCTTTATTGAGGTTTTTGATGAAAACTAAAGAAAGATCTCTGTAGTTCCTTTTAGTAAGTCGTCTTGGGACAGATGTCAAGATCACTTCCCACTTATATGATCGCTCTGGGGCGATGTGGTTCTTGAAAAGTCCCCAATATCCTGTCCAGGAGCTGGCCGCATCTCCTGACCAGGGCACTAAGGGTGAGAAGGAAAATTTCAGATCTCCATCTGGAATTGAAGTGGGTAGCTGGGGGCTCGAAGCACGCTCCATAATTGGAGTTCACTCAAGGTCGGACAACAGAATTGGGCTCAATCTCCAGATTTGCAGCACTGTTGTAAAGAAAGCATGTAGGTAAGATGGATTATGTGCCTCTAAACTTCCTCCCAAACTTTCTCTCTTAACCGATCCCAGAATCCGCCCAGGCTCTTCGGATCTATAGTTTAAAGGTCCATTTTATAGTGGTGTAGTTCTCCAATGATTCAGTGGTGTCATGCTTAGTTGGTAGTGGTTGTCGGGCGTCATCTTCTGTGTAGGCCCCTTTGGTGGAAGCTGTGAGATCAGTAAACCCTATATCCATCTTACGGTCAAGGTCTCGTAATAATGCTAATATAGAAGATCGGAACTACACCATCCTGCTATTTGAACCAATCAAGTAGGCCTGTGACACCCGGCGAACTGGGGGGGTTGTGAAGAGAGAAAAAAAAAAAAGAAAGACAGTTACAGGCCATCTCCTAATTCGGCTAGATATGTCGCGTAGTGTTCTATGTGCTATAATCCTTCTAGGACCACACTCCACCGGTAGAAAATATTAGTATAGCACAATCTTGAGTCTCAATTGAGAGACTGTGTAGCTTGAGTAGTCGATGAAGGATGTTGTAGGCTCAAGTAAAAGGTGGCGGCCTAATATCGTAGCTGACTAATTCAGGTCCTGGGGGATCTTATGCTTAAATCTCTGTGAATCTCAGTTCTAGAAGATGAGTAGTAGTGGGATCTTATAAGTAAAGGATAAGATCAAAGCTGCATCCAAAAGTAATTTATATATTAGAATAGCCCCAGGAGCTTCATAAGATGCGACTGATCATGGCCGCTTTTAGCCACTCCCCTACAAAAGCCCTTTTAAGGGCTATTGGTAGTTTAGTATTAGATTAGGGGGTGTTTTTATTTTTGAGGGGATTTTTTTATAGGGGTATTAGTTTAGGTTTAAATTTTTTATTTAGGATAGCTTTGTTTATTTTTTTCTGTACTTTGTATTTTTTTTTTTTTTTTAAATAGACTGCACTCTGGGCAGGCTCATCGCCTAGTTTACAATAAATATGCTTTATGATTATCAATGACACATTAAAATGAACATGCACAGCTTTCTTTGTAAAGAAATTAATTTTATGATTGTATTCAAATGGTTAAATAATGGGTAGCAAATTATACTTTTCATTGGACCATCAAAAATATTCATAGCTAAATAATGGCATATGGTAAAAAATAAAATCAAAATATATATATTTAAGAAAAGGACATTTAAAATGGCAGCTCTAAGATTTAAAAAAATTGTGTTTGCTCAGGGGTTAAAGGACCAGTCAATAAAATAGATTTGCATAATCAACAAATGCATGATAAGAAAACAATGCAATAGCACTTAGTCTGAACTTCAAATGAGTAGGAGATTTTTTTTAAAATAAATTGCAAAGTTATGTCTATTTCCACTCCCCCTGTACCATGTGACAGCCATCAGCCAATCACAAATGCATATACGTATATGCTGTGAATTCTTGCACATGCTCAGCAGGAGTTGGTGACTCAAAAAGTGTAAATATAAAAAGACTGTGCACATTTTGTTAATGGAAGTAAATTGGAATGTTGTTTAAAATAACATGCTCTATCTGAATCATGAAGTTTAATTTTGACTTGAGTGTCCCTTTAAAGTGATGGCAAACTTTAAATGTTTTCAAATCAGGTCCGCAATCTAAGCGATATATGACAGGGACTTTAATTGATCACTTCTAATGAAGACGCTCTGTAACTTACTTTTTAATTTAGCCTTGCTATTCTAATACCCCACGCTCCAGCTGCTAACTTCAAAACTCATTTTTCGTGAGCAAAAGGTTCGAACTGTTCTCCAAATGGTGCTCTAGGCAGACAGCACTTTTTTTGTAGCTAAAGTGGAAGCAGCCATGTTTGTAAAGGACTGACACTTTAATAGTGCATGTGTGTGAATCAAGAGAGCAAAGAAAAATAGATAAGTACATCTAATTGCAGAAATTGTACTGCGAGTTACTGTAACCAAAGAATTCAAAGTAAATTACCTATGTAGTGATGAAGTCCCTATTTTGCTATTTATTTTAAAGGCTTTTGCAGGTAGCCATTGTGACAACCACACTGTAATGGTCTATTGTAAGAAAGGAACTGAATTAATTTGGTAAATTATTGTAAAAATCAATTACCTGTATAGTTTTGGCACACTAAAGTTTTAATTACTATTCTGTATATTACTGGCATACAGAGGGTAATTTGTAATTTATCTTTACATTACTGGTAGTCGTAGAAAAGAAGGTGCCTACCAACATTCCCTGTGTCACTCTTTGGTCATCTATCATTTTAAAATAGGAAAATTAGCAACCAATGTGCATCTGTAAAGACAACCACTGACAGGAGCCCTTTAATATATGAAGAATTAAATTACACAAAAAGAAGGCAAAATAAAGTACATATTTCTTATGCACAGTTAAATATTTTATTGGGTGAATAAAATTTGGGGTTAATGTCCCTTTAAGGTTGGGAACCCTTGCAGGTACCCCTGTCATAGACATTAACCACATTCTCAAGTTTCCTGTACTTCTGCAAGCAAATACTAGTTATACATTGTGAGTTACATTTATACAGCTTGCAGCGGTCCACCATTGTTAGTACAGTTTTGCAAAATGTGTGGCTAAAATATGACACACTGGTATCTGACACACACATGCCTCTAGGACTTACAGCTGTTATCTGATGCAGCAGGGCATTACAAACCCAGGAGACTGGCTTATAGCATTCAACAACCCCTCTAAATATTCTTATTGGCTCCTAATTTTTAAATAGAATATTAATATAATTAAAATAATAATCCAACATTGTTTCATGGAAGTTGTAGACACTGTTGATTTAAACTAATGGCACAGTAGATATATCTAACATTTTCAACTATTATTGTGACAATACTCCCATAACCCAAACGAAAGCAATTAATTATCATCATATAAAGTCATTAAAAGGTCACACAAAGGTATCGGGGTGAAACAACACAAACTAACACGTTGTAACCACATTGTGTTACTCACATTGCACAGCGGTGTCCCAGAAATAAATGTTCCCAGAAAACCAGGTTAGGGACTATAAGTTCCGCTTTATGAAAAGGAAATGATTGAAACCCTGTACCAAAGGAACGGTGAAACTTTAATAAATGCCCGACAGGGAACCATTTATAGAAATGTATAGTTCCATTTTTGCGGAAGGGAATAACTGTAACACTTACACTCCTGTGTCTCTTTAATAAACGTCCTCAGCAAACAAGAACTTAAAACTAAAGTTCCACATCTAAGAAATATAATGAATTGCTAACATAATCTAATATTGTATCGTTTTGATTTCTCAATCATCCAAAGTACCACAAATGTTTTATTTAGGGGTTAAATACCAATTAAAATATTACCAGTGATCATACGAAGCGCTTCAATCACTGACTAATTTAACCCCTTGCGTAACTGTTAATTAGTGGGGTATGCAATTCAAATATATTTTTCTTGAAATAATAAATATCGTTTGTCTGTAAGTTTCGCAATTATCAGATAAAAATGATCATACCTTCCCCACCACATGTAGTTATTTTTCCATTTAATCAGCACACATTAAACGTTATGATGGCAAACTTATATGTGTCCTAATAAAGAAGGGGGAAGAAATATAATATATAGCCATACAATTAGAGCAACTTATGGTATATAAATAAAATGTTGTATCTAAGATAAACCATTAACCAGAGTGCCTTAATGTGTTGTACATTGATTGACTCTGCTGCTGCTCAAAGCTGGCAAAACGTTTTTAATAGACGGGATCAAACCATTCTTAGGGTAGGAGGGGGAGCAGCTTATCTTTGTAATTTTTACGTTCTTACTTTGTTAGCACCCCGTATTCGTATAACTGGGTAACGTAATTACCATAAAAATAAGTTTCGTATCTGCCAATTTCTTTTAGTATAAATACAAATAAATACAAATCGCTATAAATGTGAGAATCCCCCATGCACGGAAGTTGGTCTGTTCTGTTTGGTCACAGGAGCGCGCGGGTGTTTTGAAGTAAGTGACAGCGTGAGGTGGCGTGAAACTAGAGGTGAGTTATGGGGAACTATATATAGGAGGCGCGTGAGGCAAAGGGCGGGAGCGCGGAGGAGGAGCGTGAGGGGAAGGGCGGGAGCGCGGAGGAGGCACAAGACGGGAAATATTGAAAAGGGCGGAACATAGACACTAAAATGGGCGGGAACAGAGGGAGTAAAATATCAGAATAGAAATACTTATGGGTGCTGTGAGGAAGGAGAAAGGAGAACAAAACAGTGAGAAACTCGGCAGGGGGCAGAGGATGAGCAAGTTAGAAAGAGAAGAAACATAATAGAGTTAAAGGGATACTAAACCCAATTTGTTTCTTTCATGCTTCAGATAGAGCAGCACTTTTAAACAACTTTCTAATATACTCCTATCCAAATTTCTTTGTTCTCTTGGTATCTTTATTTAAATAGCAGGAATGTAAGCGTAGGAGCCGGCCCAGTTTAGGTTCAGCACCCTGGATAACGCTTGCTGATTGGTGGCTACATTTATATATCTTTTAAAATATTTTCTGTACTGTAGTGGTGCACATACCTCCCCCCTTCCGGCAATTGTTGTCTAGGGCCCCTCACCCCACCTTTTTTTCTGTAGTGTAGCCCCCATCCCTCCCTCTCCCTTTATTTATTTTATCTGTAGTGTAACCCCCATCCCTCCCTCTCCCTTTATTTATTTTATCTGCAGTGTAGCCCCCCCATCCCTCCCTCTCCCTTTATTTTATCTGTAGTGTAGCCCCCATCCCTCCCTCCCTCTCCCTTTATTTATTTTATCTGCAGTGTAGCTCCCCACCCCTCCCTCTCCCTTTATTTTATCTGTAGTGTAGCCCCCCCATCCCTCCCTCTCTATTTATTTATTTTATCTGTAGTGTAGCCCCCTATCCCTCCCTCTCTATTTTATCTGTAGTGTAGCCCCCCATCCCTCCCTCTCCCTTTATTTATTTTATCTGTAGTGTAGCCCCCCATCCCTCCCTCTCCCTTTATTTATTTTATCTGTAGTGTAGCCCCCCATCCCTCCCTCTCCCTTTATTTATTTTATCTGTAGTGTAGCCCCCATCCCTCCCTCTCCCTTTATTTATTTTATCTGTAGTGTAGCCCCCATCCCTCCCTCTCCCTTTATTTATTTATCTGTAGTGTAGCCCCCATCCCTCCCTCTCCCTTTATTTATTTTCTCTGTAGTGTAGCTCCCCACCCCTCCCTCTCCATTTATTTTGTCTGTAGTCTAGCCCCCCATCCCTCCCTCTCCCTTTATTTTATCTGTAGTGTAGCTCCCCATCCCTCCCTCTCCCTTTATTTATTTTATCTGCAGTGTAGCTCCCCACCCCTCCCTCTCCCTTTATTTTATCTGTAGTGTAGCCCCCCCATCCCTCCCTCTCTATTTATTTATTTATTTTATCTGTAGTGTAGCCCCCTATCCCTCCCTCTCTATTTTATCTGTAGTGTAGCCCCCCATCCCTCCCTCTCCCTTTATTTATTTTATCTGTAGTGTAGCCCCCCATCCCTCCCTCTCCCTTTATTTATTTTATCTGTAGTGTAGCCCCCCATCCCTGCCTCTCCCTTTATTTCATCTGTAGTGTACCTCCCTCTCCCTTTATTTATTTTCTCTGTAGTGTAGCTCCCCACCCCTCCCTCTCCATTTATTTTGTCTGTAGTGTAGCCCCCCATCCCTCCCTCTCCCTTTATTTATATTATCTGTAGTGTAGCACCTCTCCCTCTCCCTTTATTTATTTTATCTGTAGTGTAGCCCCCATCTCTCCCTCTTTCTTTATTTATTTTATCTGTAGTGTAGCCCCCCATCCCTCCCTTTATTTATTTTATCTGTAGTGTAGCCCCCCATCCCTCCCTCTCCCTTTATTTATATTATCTGTAGTCTAGCCCTCCATCCATCCCTCTCCCTTTATTTATATTATCTGTTGTCTAGCCCCCATCCCTCCCTCTCCCTTATTTATTTTATCTGTAGTGTACCTCCCCATCCCTCCCTCTCCCTTTATTTATTTTATATGTAGTGTACCTCCCCATCCCTCCCTCTCCATTTATTTATATTATCTGTAGTCTAGCCCTCCATCCCTCCCTCTCCCTTTATTTATTTTATCTGTAGTGTACCTCCCCATCCCTCCCTCTCCATTTATTTACTTTATCTGTAGTGTAGCTCCCCATCCCTCCCTCTCCCTTTATTTTATCTGTAGTGTAGCTCCCCATCCCTCCCTCTCCCTTTATTTTATCTGTAGTGTAGCTCCCCATCCCTCCCTCTCCCTTTATTTATTTTATCTGTAGTGTAGCCCCCCATCCCTCCATCTCCCTTTATTTATTTTATCTGTAGTGTAGCCCCCATCCCTCCTCTCTCTTTATTTATTTTATCTGTAGTGTAGCTCCCATCCCTCCCTCTCCCTTTATTTATATTATCTGTAGTGTAGCCCCCCATCCCTCCCTCTCCCTTTTATTTATATTATCTGTAGTGTAGCCCCCCATCCCTCCCTCTCCCTTTTATTTATTTTATCTGTAGTGTAGCCCCCCATCCCTCCCTCTCCCTTTATTTATAGTATCTGTAGTCTAGCCCTCCATCCCTCCCTCTCCCTTTATTTATTTTATCTGTAGTGTAGCTCCCCATCCCTCCCTCTCCATGTATTTATTTTATCTGTAGTGTAGCCCCCTCCCTCCCTCTCCCTTTTATTTATTTTATCTGTAGTGTAGCCCCCCATTCCTCCCTCTTCCTTTATTTATTTTATCTGTAGTGTAGCTCCACATCCCTCCCTCTCGCTTTATTTATTTTATCTGTAGTGTAGCCCCCCATCCCTCCCTCCCTCTCCCTTTATGTATTTTACCTGTAATGTAGCCCCCATCCCTCCCTCTCCCTATATTTATTTTATTTGTAGTGTAGCCCCCATCCCTCCCTCTCCATTTATTTATTTTATCTGCAGTGTAGCCCCCATCCCTCCCTCTCCCTTTATTTATTTTATCTCTAGTGTAGCCCCCCCATCCCTCCCTCTCCCTTTATTTATTTTATCTGTAGTGTAGCTCCCCATCCCTCCCTCTCCCTTTATTTATTTTATCTGTAGTGTAGCCCCCATCCCTCCCTCTCCCTTTATTTATTTTATCTGTAGTGTAGCTCCCCATTCCTCCCTCTCCCTTTATTTATTTTATCTATAGTGTAGCTCCCCATCCCTCCCTCTCCCTTTATTTATTTTATCTGTAGTGTAGCTCCCCATCCCTCCCTCTCCCTTTATTTATTTTATCTGTAGTGTAGCTCCCCATCCCTCCCTCTCCCTTTATTTATTTTATCTGTAGTGTAGCTCCCCATCCCTCCCTCTCCCTTTATTTATTTTGTCTGTAGTGTAGCCCCCATCCCTCCCTCTCCCTTTATTTATTTTGTCTGTAGTGTAGCCCCATCCCTAACTCTCCCTTTATTTTATCTGTAGTGTACCTCCCCATCCCTCCCTCTCCATTTATTTATTTATCTGTAGTGTAGCTCCCCATCCCTCCCTCTCCCTTTATTTATTTTGTCTGTAGTGTAGCTCCCCATCCCTCCCTCTCCATTTATTTATTTTGTCTGTAGTGTAGCCCCCATCCCTCCCTCTCCCTTTATTTATTTTGTCTGTAGTGTAGCCCCATCCCTAACTCTCCCTTTATTTTATCTGTAGTGTAGCCCCCACCCCTCCCTCTCCCTTTATTTATTTTATCTGTAGTGTAGCCCCCCATCCCTCCCTCTCCCTTTATTTATTTTATCTGTAGTGTAGCTCCCCATCCCTCCCTCTCCATTTATTTATCTGTAGTGTAGCTCCCCATCCCTCCCTCTCCCTTTATTTATTTTATCTGTAGTGTAGCCCCCCATCCCTCCCTCTCCCTTTATTTTATATGTAGTGTAGCCCCCCATCCATCCCTCCCTCTCCCTTTATTTCATCTGTAGTGTAGCTCCCCATCCCTCCCTCTCCCTTTATTTATTTTATCTGTAGTGTAGCCCTCCATCCCTCCCTCTCCCTTTATTTATTTTATCTGTAGTGTAGCCCTCCATCCCTCCCTCTCCCTTTATTTATCTGTAGTGTAGCTCCCCATCCCTCCCTCTCCCTTTATTTATTTTATCTGTAGTGTAGCTCCCCATCCCTCCCTCTCCCTTTATTTATTTATCTGTAGTGTAGCTCCCCATCCCTCCCTCTCCCTTTATTTATCTGTAGTGTATCTCCCCATCCCTCCCTCTCCCTTTATTTATCTGTAGTGTAGCTCCCCATCCCTCCCTCTCCCTTTATTTATTTTATCTGTAGTGTAGCCCTCCATCCCTCCCTCTCCCTTTATTTATCTGTAGTGTAGCTCCCCATCCCTCCCTCTCCCTTTATTTATTTTATCTGTAGTGTAGCCCTCCATCCCTCCCTCTCCCTTTATTTATTTTATCTGTAGTGTAGCTCCCCATCCCTCCCTCTCCCTTTATTTATTTTATCTGTAGTGTAGCTCCCCATCCCTCCCTCTCCCTTTATTTATTTTATCTGTAGTGTAGCTCCCCATCCCTCCCTCTCCCTTTATTTATCTGTAGTGTAGCCCCCATCCCTCCCTCTCCATTTATTTATTTTATCTGTAGTGTAGCCCCCATCCCTCCCTCTCCCTTTATTTATTTATTTTATCTGTAGTGTAGCCCCCATCCCTCCCTCTCCATTTATTTATTTTATCTGTAGTTTAGCCCCCCCATCCCTCCCTCTCCCTTTATTTATCTGTAGTGTATCCCCCCATCCCTCCCTCTCCCTTTATTTATCTGTAGTGTAGCTCCCCATCCCTCCCTCTCCCTTTATTTATTTATCTGTAGTGTAGCTCCCCACCCCTCCCTCTTCCTTTATTTATTTTATCTGTAGTGTAGCCCCCATCCCTCCCTCTCCATTTATTTATTTTATCTGTAGTGTAGCCCCCATCCCTCCCTCTCCCTTTATTTATTTTATCTGTAGTGTATCCCCCCATCCCTCCCTCTCCCTTTATTTATTTATCTGTAGTGTAGCTTCCCATCCCTCCCTCTCCCTTTATTTATTTATCTGTAGTGTAGCTCCCCATCCCTCCCTCTCCCTTTATTTATTTATCTGTAGTGTAGCCCCCATCCCTCCCTCTCCATTTATTTATTTTATCTGTAGTGTAGCCCCCATCCCTCCCTCTCCCTTTATTTATTTATTTTATCTGTAGTGTAGCCCCCATCCCTCCCTCTCCATTTATTTATTTTATCTGTAGTTTAGCCCCCCATCCCTCCCTCTCCCTTTATTTATCTGTAGTGTACCCCCCCCATCCCTCCCTCTCCCTTTATTTATCTGTAGTGTAGCTCCCCATCACTCCCTCTCCCTTTATTTATTTATCTGTAGTGTAGCTCCCCACCCCTCCCTCTTCCTTTATTTATTTTATCTGTAGTGTAGCCCCCATCCCTCCCTCTCCATTTATTTATTTTATCTGTAGTGTAGCCCCCATCCCTCCCTCTCCCTTTATTTATTTATCTGTAGTGTAGCTTCCCATCCCTCCCTCTCCCTTTATTTATTTATCTGTAGTGTAGCTCCCCATCCCTCCCTCTCCCTTTATTTATTTATCTGTAGTGTAGCCCCCATTCCTCCCTCTCCATTTATTTATTTTATCTGTAGTGTAGCCCCCCATCCCTCCCTCTCCCTTTATTTATTTATCTGTAGTGTATCCCCCATCCCTCCCTCTCCCTTTATTTATTTATCTGTAGTGTAGCCCCCCACCTCTCCCTCTCCATTTATTTATCTGTAGTGTAGCTTCACATCCCTCCCTCTCCCTTTATTTATTTTATCTGTAGTGTATCTCCCCATCCCTCCCTCTCCCTTTATTTATTTTATCTGTAGTGTATCTCCCCATCCCTCCCTCTCCCTTTATTTATTTTATCTGTAGTGTAGCTCCCCATCCCTCCCTCTCCCTTTATTTATTTTATCTGTAGTGTAGCTCCCCATCCCTCCCTCTCCCTTTATTTATTTATCTGTAGTGTAGCTCCCCATCCCTCTCTCTCCATTTATTTATTTTATCTGAAGTGTAGCCCCCCATCCCTCCCTATCCCTATATTTATTTTATCTGTAGTGTAGCCCTCCATCCCTCCCTCTCCCTTTATTTACTTTATCTGTAGTGTAGCCCCCATCCCTCCCTCTCCCTTTATTTATTTTATCTGTAGTGTATCTCCCCATCCCTCCCTCTCCCTTTATTTATTTATCTGTAGTGTAGCTTCCCATCCCTCCCTCTCCCTTTATTTATTTTATCTGTAGTGTAGCTCCCCATCCCTCCCTCTCCCTTTATTTATTTTATCTGTAGTGTAGCTCCCCATCCCTCCCTCTCCCTTTATTTATTTTATCTGTAGTGTAGCTCCCCATCCCTCCCTCTCCCTTTATTTATCTGTAGTGTAGCCCCCATCCCTCCCTCTCCATTTATTTATTTTATCTGTAGTGTAGCCCCCATCCCTCCCTCTCCATTTATTTATTTTATCTGTAGTGTAGCCCCCATCCCTCCCTCTCCATTTATTTATTTTATCTGTAGTTTAGCCCCCCATCCCTCCCTCTCCCTTTATTTATCTGTAGTGTATCCCCCCATCCCTCCCTCTCCCTTTATTTATCTGTAGTGTAGCTCCCCATCCCTCCCTCTCCCTTTATTTATTTATCTGTAGTGTAGCTCCCCACCCCTCCCTCTTCCTTTATTTATTTTATCTGTAGTGTAGCCCCCATCCCTCCCTCTCCCTTTATTTATTTTATCTGTAGTGTATCCCCCCATCCCTCCCTCTCCCTTTATTTATTTATCTGTAGTGTAGCTTCCCATCCCTCCCTCTCCCTTTATTTATTTATCTGTAGTGTAGCTCCCCATCCCTCCCTCTCCCTTTATTTATTTATCTGTAGTGTAGCCCCCATCCCTCCCTCTCCATTTATTTATTTTATCTGTAGTGTAGCCCCCATCCCTCCCTCTCCCTTTATTTATTTATTTTATCTGTAGTGTAGCCCCCATCCCTCCCTCTCCATTTATTTATTTATTATTTTATCTGTAGTTTAGCCCCCCATCCCTCCCTCTCCCTTTATTTATCTGTAGTGTATCCCCCCATCCCTCCCTCTCCCTTTATTTATCTGTAGTGTAGCTCCCCATCCCTCCCTCTCCCTTTATTTATTTATCTGTAGTGTAGCTCCCCACCCCTCCCTCTTCCTTTATTTATTTTATCTGTAGTGTAGCCCCCATCCCTCCCTCTCCATTTATTTATTTTATCTGTAGTGTAGCCCCCATCCCTCCCTCTCCCTTTATTTATTTATCTGTAGTGTAGCTTCCCATCCCTCCCTCTCCCTTTATTTATTTATCTGTAGTGTAGCTCCCCATCCCTCCCTCTCCCTTTATTTATTTATCTGTAGTGTAGCCCCCATTCCTCCCTCTCCATTTATTTATTTTATCTGTAGTGTAGCCCCCCATCCCTCCCTCTCCCTTTATTTATTTATCTGTAGTGTATCCCCCATCCCTCCCTCTCCCTTTATTTATTTATCTGTAGTGTAGCCCCCCACCTCTCCCTCTCCATTTATTTATCTGTAGTGTAGCTTCACATCCCTCCCTCTCCCTTTATTTATTTTATCTGTAGTGTATCTCCCCATCCCTCCCTCTCCCTTTATTTATTTTATCTGTAGTGTATCTCCCCATCCCTCCCTCTCCCTTTATTTATTTTATCTGTAGTGTAGCTCCCCATCCCTCCCTCTCCCTTTATTTATTTATCTGTAGTGTAGCTCCCCATCCCTCTCTCTCCATTTATTTATTTTATCTGAAGTGTAGCCCCCCATCCCTCCCTCTCCCTATATTTATTTTATCTGTAGTGTAGCCCCCCATCCCTCCCTCTCCCTTTATTTATCTGTAGTGTATCCCCCCATCCCTCCCTCTCCCTTTATTTATTTATCTGTAGTGTAGTTTTCCATCCCTCTCTCTCCATTTATTTATTTTATCTGTAGTGTAGCCCCCATTCCTCCCTCTCCATTTATTTATTTTATCTGTAGTGTATCCCCCATCCCTCCCTCTCCCTTTATTTATCTGTAGTGTAGCTCCCCATCCCTCCCTCTCCCTTTATTTATCTGTAGTGTAGCTCCCCACCCCTCCCTCTTCCTTTATTTATTTTATCTGTAGTGTAGCCCCCATCCCTCCCTCTCCATTTATTTATTTTATCTGTAGTGTAGCCCCCATCCCTCCCTCTCCCTTTATTTATTTTATCTGTAGTGTAGCTTCCCATCCCTCCCTCTCCCTTTATTTATTTATCTGTAGTGTAGCTTCCCATCCCTCCCTCTCCCTTTATTTATTTATCTGTAGTGTAGCTCCCCATCCCTCCCTCTCCCTTTATTTTATATGTAGTGTAGCCCCCCATCCATCCCTCCCTCTCCCTTTATTTCATCTGTAGTGTAGCTCCCCATCCCTCCCTCTCCCTTTATTTATTTTATCTGTAGTGTAGCCCTCCATCCCTCCCTCTCCCTTTATTTATTTTATCTGTAGTGTAGCCCCCATCCCTCCCTCTCCCTTTATTTATTTTATCTGTAGTGTAGCCCTCCATCCCTCCCTCTCCCTTTATTTATTTTATCTGTAGTGTAGCCCCCATCCCTCCCTCTCCCTTTATTTATTTTATCTGTAGTGTAGCTCCCCATCCCTCCCTCTCCCTTTATTTATTTTATCTGTAGTATAGCTCCCCATCCCTCCCTCTCCCTTTATTTATTTTATCTGTAGTGTAGCCCCCCATCCCTCCCTCTCCCTTTATTTTATATGTAGTGTAGCCCCCCATCCATCCCTCCCTCTCCCTTTATTTCATCTGTAGTGTAGCTCCCCATCCCTCCCTCTCCCTTTATTTATTTTATCTGTAGTGTAGCCCTCCATCCCTCCCTCTCCCTTTATTTATTTTATCTGTAGTGTAGCCCTCCATCCCTCCCTCTCCCTTTATTTATTTATCTGTAGTGTAGCTCCCCATCCCTCCCTCTCCCTTTATTTATTTTATCTGTAGTGTAGCTCCCCATCCCTCCCTCTCCCTTTATTTATTTATCTGTAGTGTAGCTCCCCATCCCTCCCTCTCCCTTTATTTATTTATCTGTAGTGTAGCTCCCCATCCCTCCCTCTCCCTTTATTTATTTTATCTGTAGTGTAGCCCCCATCCCTCCCTCTCCCTTTATTTATTTTATCTGTAGTGTAGCTCCCCATCCCTCCCTCTCCCTTTATTTATTTATTTTATCTGTAGTGTAGCTCCCCATCCCTCCCTCTCCCTTTATTTATTTTATCTGTAGTGTCGCCCCCATCCCTCCCTCTCCCTTTATTTACTTTATCTGTAGTGTAGCCCCCATCCCTCCCTCTCCCTTTATTTATTTTATCTGTAGTGTAGCTCCCCATCCCTCCCTCTCCCTTTATTTATCTGTAGTGTAGCCCCCATCCCTCCCTCTCCCTTTATTTATTTTATCTGTAGTGTATCCCCCCATCCCTCCCTCTCCCTTTATTTATTTATCTGTAGTGTAGCTTCCCATCCCTCCCTCTCTATTTATTTATCTGTAGTGTAGCTCCCCATCCCTCCCTCTCCCTTTATTTATTTATCTGTAGTGTAGCCCCCATCCCTCCCTCTCCCTTTATTTATTTTATCTGTAGTGTAGCCCCCATCCCTCCCTCTCCATTTATTTATTTTATCTGTAGTGTAGCCCCCATCCCTCCCTCTCCCTTTATTTATTTTATCTGTAGTGTAGCCCCCATTCCTCCCTCTCCATTTATTTATTTTATCTGTAGTGTAGCCCCCATCCCTTCCTCTCCCTTTATTTATTTATCTGTAGTGTATCCCCCATCCCTCCCTCTCCCTTTATTTATTTATCTGTAGTTTAGCCCCCCACCCCTCCCTCTCCATTTATTTATCTGTAGTTTAGCCCCCCACCCCTCCCTCTCCATTTATTTATCTGTAGTGTAGCTTCCCATCCCTCCCTCTCCCTTTATTTATCTGTAGTGTAGCTCCCCATCCCTCCCTCTCCCTTTATTTATTTTATCTGTAGTGTATCTCCCCATTCCTCCCTCTCCCTTTATTTATTTATCTGTAGTGTAGCTTCCCATCCCTCCCTCTCCCTTTATTTATTTTATCTGTAGTGTAGCTCCCCATCCCTCCCTCTCCCTTTATTTATTTTATCTGTAGTGTAGCTCCCCATCCCTCCCTCTCCCTTTATTTATCTGTAGTGTAGCTCCCCATCCCTCCCTCTCCCTTAATTTATTTATCTGTAGTGTAGCTCCCCATCCCTCTCTCTCCATTTATTTATTTTATCTGAAGTGTAGCCCCCCATCCCTCCCTCTCCCTATATTTATTTTATCTGTAGTGTAGCCCCCCATCCCTCCCTCTCCCTTTATTTATCTGTAGTGTATCCCCCCATCCCTCCCTCTCCCTTTATTTATCTGTAGTGTAGATTTCCATCCCTCTCTCTCCATTTATTTATTTTATCTGTAGTGTAGCCCCCATCCCTCCCTCTCCATTTATTTATTTTATCTGTAGTGTAGCCCCCATCCCTCCCTCTCCCTTTATTTATTTATTTTATCTGTAGTGTAGCCCCTATCCCTCCCTCTCCATTTATTTATTTTATCTGTAGTGTAGCCCCCCATCCCTCCCTCTCCCTTTATTTATTTATCTGTAGTGTATCCCCCATCCCTCCCTCTCCCTTTATTTATTTATCTGTAGTGTAGCCCCCCACCCCTCCCTCTCCATTTATTTATCTGTAGTGTAGCTCCCCATCCCTCCCTCTCCCTTTATTTATTTATCTGTAGTGTATCCCCCATCCCTCCCTCTCCATTTATTTATTTATCTGTAGTGTAGCCCCCCACCCCTCCCTCTCCATTTATTTATCTGTAGTGTAGCCCCCCACCCCTCCCTCTCCATTTATTTATCTGTAGTTTAGCCCCCCACCCCTCCCTCTCCATTTATTTATCTGTAGTGTAGCCCCCCACCCCTCCCTCTCCATTTATTTATCTGTAGTGTAACTTCCCATCCCTCCCTCTCCCTTTATCTGTAGTGTAGCTATCCCTCCCTCTCCCTTTATTTATTTATCTGTAGTGTAGCTCCCCATCCCTCCCTCTCCCTTTATTTATTTATCTGTAGTGTAGCTCCCCAAGTCAAAATTAAACTTGCAAGTTTCAGAGAAAGTCATTTTAAACCACTTAAATTCACTTCTATTTTCAAATGTGCTTCATTCTCTTGGTGAAAAAGAATATGCAAATATCCTACGGTAGTGGGAACTAGCTGCTGATTGGTGCCTGCACATATTTTTCTTTTGTGTTTGGCTAACGAGATGTGTTCATCTTGCTGCCAGTACTGCAATGCTGTTCCTTCAGCAAAGGATAACAAGAGAAATTGAAGCATATTTGATAATAGAAGTAAATTGGAAAGTTGTTTAAAATTGTTTGTTCTATCTAAATCATGAAATAAAATGTTGGGGTTTCTTACCCCTTTAAGAACGGAACACGGTAGCAGAGTAGCTTTGCAACCTTTTATGGAAAAAATACCAGACATGCTAATCAACATAATTTTACATGAATAATTATACAGCATAAATCGGGAACTATAGTTGCTAGAACTGTTTTTAACCGCTTCATGCCCCGGGCAAGTGTTTACATTTTCATTTGTTTATAATTAGGTTCCAAAACACTTAGAAATTTCACAATGATGACATCTTTATTTCTATATTTAAAGGGACAGTATATCTTAACACTTTCTCCCCTTTAATTTGTTTCCGGTGATCCATTTTACCTGCTGGAGTTTATAAAGTTGTTTACAAGTAGTTCCTTTACACTTATTTAATTGTTTGAAATCTCTGATTTTGCCTATGTTATTGATTTCTGGAAAGGCTCCGCTTCTCTCCCCAAGGTACAGTTTAGGAATAGAACACCAATAAGATAGGTTGGGTTCAATACAGGACAGTGTTAAGGTAATCCTATAGAATAGTGTTTAATAGAAACTGAAAGTTCAGCTTAAATAAACCTGCCTTTTTGAAGAGCAATTCAAAGTTCACAGAGCTTTATCAAACACTATTTTGTCGGGTTACCTCACCACTGTCTTATATTGGCTATATTCCTTCTACGGGAAAATTCAATAAACGTGGTATCTGACCTTATCAACGTTCTATTTCTGAAGATAAACCTTGGGGAGAGAAGTGCTGCATTTTACAGAAATAAAGCCTACTCTGTACTAGTCTTGGTTGAGACATTTTTTGGCAGCATCACTCCTCACAGGGAAGCGCTCATATTGTATCTATTGTTATTTATATTGTTTGTTGTTTGCCTTTGGTATCCTTATCTATACTGTAAGATTCTATACTTAAGTATAGGCTAAAGAAAAGCTACGTAGACATAGCCAGCAGAAGAAATTACACTCCCAGTGGGAGGTAGAAGAGATAAACAATAAAAAAATTCATTTTTAATTGTTCTCTCTTAAAGGGACAGTAAAGTCATAATTAGACGTTCATGATTTAGACAGAGCATACAATTTTAAACAACTTTCCAATTTACTGCTAGGAACTCTTGTTCTTTGTTGAAAGTTTTATCTAGGTAAGCTCAGGAGCAGCAATTAACCTAGTTTCTAGCTACTGATTGGTGGCTGCATATAACTGATTGTCATTCGCTCACCCATGTTCTCAGTTAGAAACCAGTACTGCATTGCTTCTCCTTCAACAAATGATAAGAGAATGAAACAAATTTAATTATAGCAGTAAACTGAAAAGTTGTTTAAAATTTTAGGTTCTACCTAAATCATGAAAGAACATTTTTGGGTTTCACGTCCCTTTTAAGTATTGGGCTTTGGTTTACAGACAGAGATACTATAAATATGTGTGTGTAAAGAAAGTGATAATAAGGATATCTCCTTTCCAAAAACAACTATTTCAAATACAAAAATAAATGAGCATATATACATTTTATACTCTGTAGCTGGTAAACTTAGCAATTGGAAACACATTAGGCTAAAAACAATTATACAATACACTGTCCCTTTAATATTTATTTTCAGTTGTGACCTCCAATCTTAAAAATACTGGCCATATCAGTAAAATTCTGGCTTGGTGGCAACCCTGTATAGAGTTTAAAATGGAAATAAGTTCTAAGGCGAGTTACCACCTAGGAGCAGTCTCTTTTAGACCAATTGTACTTTTCACAGAGGAGAACTTTCCTGAAGTACATCAGTCTGATCACGCCAAACAAGGTCAGTCCAGCTCCGAACTACCCGGCAAGCCTCCTCTGAACAAGGAACATGGCAACCCCAGACGTGGACTCCTTGCCTAGTGTGCTTAGAGAAACATGGCTGCACCTCAATAACGTGGCCCAATGAGGGCTGAAACAATTGTCTGGTGTTGCCACGTTCCTTGTTCAGAGGAGGATTACCTGGTATTTCAGCGCTTTACTGACCTTGCTAGGCGGGATCGGACTGATTTTCTTCAGGAAAGTCCTCTCTGTTATAAACTTGTTCATGGCGGCTGGTTCTTAACAACCAATAAGATATAGCATTGTAATTTCTGGAGAAACTCGGCTTCCAATTCGTCCAGGAGCCCATAGATTGTGATTCACCCCTTTTATTATTAAATGTGACTAGGAGATTGCGTAGCATTCATTTAGTGAGTGATTACTTGTGTATCATGTAGATAGTGGGTAGAACTAAGAGGGGAATCTGATTATTGGGAATATTTACTTTCTAACACTGAATATTATTAAAATAGTAAGTGGAGCTAAAAGTTACATTCAGTATTGTATATTGAGTTGATGAATCTAAGAGGAAGTACAAAATATTCTGTAGTTGATTGAAGGGTTTGTGATTAATTAGGTATTTATTTTAGAGGAATGGGGTGATATGTAGACAGATCAGGTGTAAAGTTTCTATTTGCTGACACTGCACACAAAATTTAGAAATGATTATTTTTAAACAATTAGCATTGGTAAACAGAATCAAACAAAGTCTGTTCTTATATATCTCTTTTCTGTGCTAGAATTATCTGTTTGCTAAAATGCAGAGAACCATGAAAGAAACATATGAGGATGAGATACAATCCTTGCAAGAAGAGATCCAGAATTTGAATCAACAATTTAAAGAAAATCAAGAGGAAGCTGCCTTCTTGTCTCATGACATTGCAAAGACCCTGTTAGTAATTTACCTGTTCTATGTTTATTCCGTCTTGAGATATTGTCACTGAAAATGTCAATATGTTTTATGAAGTGATGTTGTATGTAGTATGTACTAGCCATTTTTCATTTTTGAGATAAATAGGATTTTCAGTCTTTATGTATCTCAATGTAGACAAATATAAAGCACAAAATGCAAGATTACTGAGAACTAACATTCAAAACACAGGGAGGTTTTTTATCCTATCAGATACCAGCTAAAATAATATTTCACAGCATAACAAACAAAACCATGACACTCCACCACACAATTTCAAGAATGATTTGAGCCTTTACTTTTACTGAACACCTTTTTATTTTGATGATAGTTTTCTAAACAAAAAATAGCTTCCCATTACTTTATTTCATATCCTGTAAAGATCACTTGAAGGTTCTGACACATATTTTTGGGAATGGATGATTCATCCATTGTTTAGGTATTGCTGTGGAAACAGCAAGTCAGCATGCAACTGAAACTGTACTGTTTGGCATAATTAAAACTATACAATGCAAGTTAATATTTCATTCTGTAACTGGGATATATGGTGAATATACAACAAATGTTTATTTTTATTTATAGTGTCCATTAGAGTCCAAGGGGTAGATTTACCAAGATCAGATGCTGCAATCTACCCCTGATGTTTTTGGCTCGCTGGAAACATAAGTTAAGAAGCATCCCGATCCAATCCGATCGGGATGATTGACACCTCCTGCTAGCGGCCGATTGGGGTGGCATTGCACAAGCATTTCACTAGAAATTCTTGTGCAATGTTAAATCTGTCAGCATATAGCGATGCCTGGCGGACATGATTCGCTAAAGTGCATCATATCCGCCCGGCATTTGATAAATCGGCCTCCAAGATTAGAAGTGTGGCTTTAAGTATGAAAAAATACACATTAGATTTCTTTTGAGTGGATTGAAAAAACTGTACTCGGCGGCCCTGCTCTGTAAGTTTGTATGGTCTATCATTTTCTGCCGGGCTGTTATTCCCCCTAGAAACTTCCACTTCACAGTCATAGCATTTACAGTTGACCACTACAGATCTTGTAGGGCAGAAAGTTGGTATCCTATGACAGTGTCATGTTTAAAGGGACAGTCAAGTCCAAAAAAAACTTTCATGTTTCAAATAGGGCATGCAATTTTAAACAACTTTCCAATTTACTTTTATCACCAATTTCTCCAACATAGGTGTGTCCGGTCCACGGCGTCATCCTTACTTGTGGGATATTCTCTTCCCCAACAGGAAATGGCAAAGAGCCCAGCAAAGCTGGTCACATGATCCCTCCTAGGCTCCGCCTTCCCCAGTCATTCTCTTTGCCGTTGTACAGGCAACATCTCCACGGAGATGGCTTAGAGTTTTTTGGTGTTTAACTGTAGTTTTTATTATTCAATCAAGAGTTTGTTATTTTAAAATAGTGCTGGTATGTACTATTTACTCTGAAACAGAAAAGAGATGAAGATTTCTGTTTGTAAGAGGAAAATGATTTTAGCAACCGTTACTAAAATCGATGGCTGTTTCCACACAGGACTGTTGAGAGGAATTAACTTCAGTTGGGGGAAACAGTGAGCAGACTTTTGCTGCTTGAGGTATGACACATTTCTAACAAGACGATGTAATGCTGGAAGCTGTCATTTTCCCTATGGGATCCGGTAAGCCATTTTTATTACATAAAGAAAAAAAAAGGGCTTCACAAGGGCTTTTAAGACTGTAGACATTTTCTGGGCTAAAACGATTTATATATAAGCATATTTTATACTTCATAGCCTTGAGGAATTATTTTAATCTTGGGAATTATGTAAAATAACCGGCAGGCACTGTATTGGACACCTTATTCTCTAGGGGCTTTCCCTAATCATAGGCAGAGTCTCATTTTCGCGCCTCTATTGCGCACTTGTTTTTGGGAAGCATGACATGCAGATGCATGTGTGAGGAGCTCTGATACATAGAAAAGACTTTCTGAAGGCGTCATTTGGTATCGTATTCCCCTTTGGGCTTGGTTGGGTCTCAGCAAAGCAGATACCAGGGACTGTAAAGGGGTTAAATATAAAAACGGCTCCGGTTCCGTTATTTTAAGGGTTAAAGCTTCCAAATTTGGTGTGCAATACTTTTAAGGCTTTAAGACACTGTGGTGAAATTTTGGTGAATTTTGAACAATTCCTTCATACTTTTTCACATTTGCAGTAATAAAGTGTGTTCAGTTTAAAATTTAAAGTGACAGTAACGGTTTTATTTTAAAACGTTTTTTGTACTTTGTTATCAAGTTTATGCCTGTTTAACATGTCTGAACTACCAGATAGACTGTGTTCTGTATGTGGGGAAGCCAAGGTTCCTTCTCATTTAAATAGATGTGATTTATGTGACACAAAATTTAGAGAAAATGATGCCCAAGATGATTCCTCAAGTGAGGGGAGTAAGCATGGTACTGCATCATCCCCTCCTTCGTCTACACCAGTCTTGCCCACACAGGAGGCCCCTAGTACATCTAGTGCGCCAATACTCCTTACTATGCAACAATTAACGGCTGTAATGGATAATTCTATCAAAAACATTTTAGCCAAAATGCCCACTTATCAGCGAAAGCGCGACTGCTCTGTTTTAGAAAATACTGAAGAGCATGAGGACGCTGATGATATTGGTTCTGAAGTGCCCCTACACCAGTCTGAGGGGGCCAGGGAGGTTTTGTCTGAGGGAGATATTTCAGATTCAGGGAAAATTTCTCAACAAGCTGAACCTGATGTGATTACATTTAAATTTAAATTGGAACATCTCCGCGCTCTGCTTAAGGAGGTGTTATCTACTCTGGATGATTGTGAGAATTTGGTCATTCCAGAGAAATTATGTAAAATGGACAAGTTCCTAGAGGTCCCGGGGCCCCCCCGAAGCTTTTCCTATACCCAAGCGGGTGGCGGACATTGTAAATAAAGAATGGGAAAGGCCCGGTATACCTTTCGTCCCTCCCCCCATATTTAAGAAATTGTTTCCTATGGTCGACCCCAGAAAGGACTTATGGCAGACAGTCCCCAAGGTCGAGGGGGGCGGTTTCTACTCTAAACAAACGCACCACTATACCCATAGAAGATAGTTGTGCTTTCAAAGATCCTATGGATAAAAAATTAGAGGGTTTGCTTAAAAAGATGTTTGTTCAGCAAGGTTACCTTCTACAACCAATTTCATGCATTGTTCCTGTCACTACAGCAGCGTGTTTCTGGTTCGATGAACTAGAAAAGGCGCTCAATAAAGATTCTTCTTATGAGGAGATTATGGACAGAATTCATGCTCTCAAATTGGCTAATTCTTTCACCCTAGACGCCACTTTGCAATTGGCTAGGTTAGCGGCGAAAAATTCTGGTTTTGCTATTGTGGCGCGCAGAGCGCTTTGGCTAAAATCTTGGTCAGCGGATGCGTCTTCCAAGAACAAATTGCTTAACATTCCTTTCAAGGGGAAAACGCTGTTTGGCCCTGACTTGAAAGAGATTATTTCCGATATCACTGGGGGCAAGGGCCACGCCCTTCCTCAGGATAGGTCTTTTAAGGCCAAAAATAAACCTAATTTTCGTCCCTTTCGCAGAAACGGACCAGCCCCAAGTGCTACGTCCTCTAAGCAAGAGGGTAATACTTCTCAAGCCAAGCCAGCCTGGAGGCCAATGCAAGGCTGGAACAAAGGTAAGCAGGCCAAGAAACCTGCCACTGCTACCAAGACAGCATGAGATGTTGGCCCCCGATCCGGGACCGGATCTGGTGGGGGGCAGACTCTCTCTCTTCGCTCAGGCTTGGGCAAGAGATGTTCTGGATCCTTGGGCGCTAGAAATAGTCTCCCAAGGTTATCTTCTGGAATTCAAGGGGCTTCCCCCAAGGGGGAGGTTCCACAGGTCTCAATTGTCTTCAGACCACATAAAAAGACAGGCATTCTTACATTGTGTAGAAGACCTGTTAAAAATGGGAGTGATTCATCCTGTTCCATTAGGAGAACTAGGGATGGGGTTCTACTCCAATCTGTTCGTAGTTCCCAAAAAAGAGGGAACATTCAGACCAATCTTAGATCTCAAGATCCTAAACAAGTTTCTCAAGGTTCCATCGTTCAAAATGGAAACCATTCGAACAATTCTTCCTTCCATCCAGGAGGGCCAATTCATGACCACGGTGGATTTAAAGGATGCGTATCTACATATTCCTATCCACAAGGAACATCATCGGTTCCTAAGGTTCGCATTTCTGGACAAGCATTACCAGTTTGTGGCACTTCCATTCGGATTAGCCACTGCTCCAAGAATTTTCACAAAGGTACTAGGGTCCCTTCTAGCGGTGCTAGGACCAAGGGGCATTGCAGTAGTACCTTACTTGGACGACATACTGATTCAAGCATCGTCCCTTCCACAAGCAAAGGCTCACACGGACATTGTCCTGGCCTTTCTCAGATCTCACGGGTGGAAAGTGAACGTAGAAAAAAGTTCTCTATCTCCGTCAACAAGGGGTCCCTTCTTGGGAACAATAATAGACTCCTTAGAAATGAGGATTTTTCTGACAGAGGCCAGAAAATCAAAACTTCTAAACTCTTGTCAAATACTTCATTCTGTTCCTCTTCCTTCCATAGCGCAGTGCATGGAAGTAATAGGTTTGATGGTAGCGGCAATGGACATAGTTCCTTTTGCGCAAATTCATCTAAGACCATTACAACTGTGCATGCTCAGTCAGTGGAATGGGGACTATACAGACTTGTCTCCGACGATACAAGTAGATCAGAGGACCAGAGATTCACTCAGTTGGTGGCTGTCCCTGGACAACCTGTCACAGGGGATGAGCTTCCGCAGACCAGAGTGGGTCATTGTCACGACCGACGCCAGTCTGGTGGGCTGGGGCGCGGTCTGGGGACCCCTGAAAGCGCAGGGTCTTTGGTCTCGGGAAGAATCTATTCTCCCGATAAATATTCTGGAACTGAGAGCGATATTCAATGCTCTCAAGGCTTGGCCTCAGCTAGCAAAGACCAAGTTCATACGGTTTCAATCAGACAACATGACGACTGTTGCGTACATCAACCATCAGGGGGGAACAAGGAGTTCCCTGGCGATGGAAGAAGTGACCAAAATCATTCAATGGGCGGAGACTCACTCCTGCCACTTGTCTGCAATCCACATTCCAGGAGTGGAAATCTGGGAAGCGGATTTTCTGAGTCGTCAGACATTTCATCCGGGGGAGTGGGAACTCCATCCGGAAATCTTTGCCCAAATCACTCAATTGTGGGGCATTCCAGACATGGATCTGATGGCCTCTCGTCAGAACTTCAAGGTTCCTTGCTACGGGTCCAGATCCAGGGATCCCAAGGCGACTCTAGTAGATGCACTAGTAGCACCTTGGACCTTCAAACTAGCTTATGTATTCCCGCCGTTTCCTCTCATCCCCAGGCTGGTAGCCAGGATCAATCAGGAGAGGGCATCGGTGATCTTGATAGCTCCTGCGTGGCCACGCAGGACTTGGTATGCAGACCTGGTGAATATGTCATCGGCTCCACCATGGAAGCTACCTTTGAGACGAGACCTTCTTGTTCAAGGTCCGTTCGAACATCCGAATCTGGTCTCACTCCAACTGACTGCTTAGAGATTGAACGCTTGATCTTATCAAAGCGAGGGTTCTCAGATTCTGTCATTGATACTCTTGTTCAGGCCAGAAAGCCTGTAACTAGAAAAATCTACCACAAAATATGGAAAAAATATATCTATTGGTGTGAATCTAAAGGATTCCCTTGGGACAAGATAAAAATTCCTAAGATTCTATCCTTTCTTCAAGAAGGTTTGGAGAAAGGATTATCTGCAAGTTCTTTGAAAGGACAGATTTCTGCCTTGTCTGTGTTACTTCACAAAAAGCTGGCAGCTGTGCCAGATGTTCAAGCCTTTGTTCAGGCTCTGGTTAGAATCAAGCCTGTTTACAAACCTTTGACTCCTCCTTGGAGTCTCAATTTAGTTCTTTCAGTTCTTCAGGGGGTTCCGTTTGAACCCTTACATTCCGTTGATATTAAGTTATTATCTTGGAAAGTTTTGTTTTTGGTTGCAATTTCTTCTGCTAGAAGAGTTTCAGAATTATCTGCTCTGCAGTGTTCTCCTCCTTATCTGGTGTTCCATGCAGATAAGGTGGTTCTGCGTACTAAACCTGGTTTTCTTCCGAAAGTTGTTTCTAACAAAAACATTAACCAGGAGATAGTCGTGCCTTCTTTGTGTCCGAATCCAGTTTCAAAGAAGGAACGTTTGTTGCACAATTTGGATGTAGTTCGTGCTCTAAAATTCTATTTAGATGCTACAAAGGATTTTAGACAAACATCTTCCTTGTTTGTTGTTTATTCTGGTAAAAGGAGAGGTCAAAAAGCAACTTCTACCTCTCTCTCTTTTTGGATTAAAAGCATCATCAGATTGGCTTACGAGACTGCCGGACGGCAGCCTCCTGAAAGAATCACAGCTCATTCCACTAGGGCTGTGGCTTCCACATGGGCCTTCAAGAACGAGGCTTCTGTTGATCAGATATGTAAGGCAGCGACTTGGTCTTCACTGCACACTTTTACTAAATTTTACAAATTTGATACTTTTGCTTCTTCTGAGGCTATTTTTGGGAGAAAGGTTTTGCAAGCCGTGGTGCCTTCCATCTAGGTGACCTGATTTGCTCCCTCCCTTCATCCGTGTCCTAAAGCTTTGGTATTGGTTCCCACAAGTAAGGATGACGCCGTGGACCGGACACACCTATGTTGGAGAAAACAGAATTTATGTTTACCTGATAAATTACTTTCTCCAACGGTGTGTCCGATTTTTTAATCAGGTCTGATAATTTATTTTCTTTAACTACAGTCACCACGGTATCATATGATTTCTCCTATGCAAATATTCCTCCTTTACGTCGGTCGAATGACTGGGGAAGGCGGAGCCTAGGAGGGATCATGTGACCAGCTTTGCTGGGCTCTTTGCCATTTCCTGTTGGGGAAGAGAATATCCCACAAGTAAGGATGACGCCGTGGACCGGACACACCGTTGGAGAAAGTAATTTATCAGGTAAACATAAATTCTGTTTTTGCTTTGTTCTCTTGATATTCTTAGTTGAAAGCTAAACCTAGGATGGCTCATACGATAATTTCAAAGCCCTTGAAGGCCGCCTCTTATCACGTGCTTTTTTATTTGCTTTTCACAACAAGGGAGAGCTAGTTCATGTAAACCATATAGATAACATTGTGATCACGCCCGTGGATTGTTGAAGTCAATAGAAAATAAATAAAATGTCATGTGATCAGGGGGCTGTCAGAAGATGCTTAGATACAAGTTAATCACAGAGGTAAAACGTGTATTAATATAACTGTGTTGGTTATACAAAACTCGGGAATGGGTAATAAAGGATTATCTATCTTTTAAAACAACAACAATTCTGGTATTGACTGCCCCTTTAAGCTCTTTAGTATGAACCATTGTACTGCCAATATCTGTCAATGGAGATTTCATAGCTATGTGTTGGATTTTATATACCTGTTATCAATGGGTGTGGCTGAAACACCTTAACTAAATAATTAGTAGGGCTGTCCACATCTACTTTCAGACAATTACATTCAAGGTTAAAAAGGTTTCATCATAGTGATTTGGCTGAGCAACAGGTGCCAATTATCACAGACAAAATTTGCATACCAGCCCTTGAGTTTGAATAGAGGGTGCAAACAATGTTCTTTTCTGACTAGGAGTAGTATGTAACAGAAACAATCAAGTGGAATTGCACTCTACATAAATGGCGATTACATTTTATTTGGTCGTAAAAAATGGTAGACAAAAAAACAAAATTTTGGGATTCTCACATTACTTTATCACGCTAATACACACTGGGTATCCTCACACATTTAAACCTCTAACTCATTAAAAAGGAACCAATAAAACAAAGGTGGTGTGGTATATCGTTATTAACTCCTATAGCACGTATTACCTTGACCACTTCCTTATCCGTTTTTAATACATACATATCATATATTAATGCTACACAATCCCTTATGAAATAAAAAACTTAACTGTACATCAAAAGTCCCCCTTATTGATTTTGTCTGCTTGGACATACTAATTACCCTGACTTTATATTTAAATCTGTATAGTTAATTAATTCACTCTTAATTACACCATTACATTAGCTGCAGTTAAAAAAATGACATTTGACATTGTGGTTTATGTATAAACTTAAAGTGTCAGTAAACCTCAAAAATAATGTTATGTAATTCTGCACATAGTGCAGAATTATATAACATTATATTAGCCTTATCTTTATAAAACCTAATATTCCCTTTGATTTTTTTTTAAAAAAATGACTGTTTTTCAGACCTGCTCTCTGTGCTCTTCTGAGCAGGTCTGTTTTTATCACACAGGGCATCGGGCCGCCCGCGCCATTATACTCAGTGCAGCTCGTTCTTGCTCTGTCTGACAGACCCGCTCAGAAGAGCACAGAGAGCGGGTCTGAAAAACAGTCATTTTTAAAAAAAAATCAAAGGGAATATTAGTTTTTATAAAGATAAGGCTAATATAATGTTATATAATTCTGCACTATGTGCAGAATTATATAACATTGTTTTTGAGGTTTACTGGCCCTTTAAAGTGACTGTAAACTTTATAGTATTTTAAAAATACTATTAAAAACAGGGGCACTTTCATTCATGAAAGTTTACATTGCAGCGTATTTTTACAAATACTTACCTTTTTCTTCAGCGAGGCAGGATCGGCGATCCCGCGCCCGCTTCTCATACTGTAATTACACAGCAATGATGAAACCGGCTTCCTCCAATCACGGTGTGGCCTCACAAGATGGACGCTCTGGGGGGGAAACCATGATTGGAGGAAGCCGATTTCGTCATTGGTGAGTTAAGTATAGAGGAACTGTGGGCAGGGGACTGCCGATCCGGCTTTACTGAAGAGAAAGGTAAGTATTTGTAAAAATATGCTGCAATGTAAACTTTCATGAATGAAAGTGCCCCTGTTTTTAATAGTATTTTTAAAAACCGGGCACTAATTCATGGAAGTTTACATTCACTTTAACTTCTTTTACTGCTGTTGGTACTGTAAGGTGTGTTCTTAAAGAAATCTCTTTCTAGTCAGTTGAGCTGATTTTCTTTTCCAACTCTGATTTTTTTTTTTCTCAGCGAGTCGTATCGTAGAAGAGCTATCTTTCATGTTGGGAGTACTGAAGCGAATGTAAAAGACTTGCAGCTGATTGGGCCATTTGAAAAAGATCTTCAGTTTCTTACTGCTATCTCTGGGATAGAGTTTACCAAATACTTAAAAAAAACAGAATGCCGGAGTAAGTAAAATACTTTTTATGACCATGATAACTTGGTATAGAATTAATTGTAAAATATGTCCCCCCCCCCCCCATAAAAAAGAGAGCAAATTGAGATATATAATATTTGGATATGTCTGCAATATATATGAAACGTTTTATATTAAATATTTATTATTAGAACATTTTTTTTTCTGTCTTTTTGTTCACATTTGATGCCTTTGAGTCTATCGGGTTTTTCCCTATGTCACCCTGAATGAGCTTTCAAGCATTTACCAATTATGGGCCACATTACAAGTGGAGCGCTAACTGTTACGCGCAAGTGAAAAGGGGTTTATCACGGGTGTTTGCTTGCGTCGGAAGTAGCATGGGTATTACAAGTTGAACGTAAACAGGTTAACTCGAGCGCAATTTAATTTAATGAGTGTTGGGTTAGTGCGGCTTCAGAGCTCTGGTTAACTGTTACGTTCAAATAAAAAGTTGCACAAAAAAAATCAAAATACATTTAAAAGTACAATAACACTAATAAAAAAATATTAAAGAAAAATATTGCAATCAAAAGTTATAAGGGCTCAAAAATATAAGGTCTCAGGTGCTAGGGTAAAAAAAGTCTGCAAAGGGCTTTAACATAGAGATACAGTACATACATACATACTGTACATACACGTCTAAAGCAGTATATATTTATGTATAGCTGTGTGTACAGATGTACTGTATTTGTGTTTTACTTTATATTTATTGTACATATTTCACATTCCAATATTCGTCACTTACAGGAAAATTTCCTTTGAATTTTTAAATACATATTTATTTTTATATATATATATATATATATATATATATATATATATATGTAAATACCTATATATCACTATAGATATATAGGTATAGATATATGTTACATGAGCAGTATCAGATATATATAGAAATATAACAAAGAAAAAGGGGGGATACTAATGGCACTGCTTAAATTTACAACTTAGGGTAGCCTAGTGATCTCTGGTTCAGGTAATATGGTTTAAGTATCCATCCAGATTTATTGTGTTACTAAAAAATGGCTGAGGTGCTGTGTACTTGTTTTGTCAGACGAAAATTATCAATCCTTGGATTGATGGAGTGTACACCTATATAGCACTCATTCCCTAATTGATAGTGACAAAAATTGGACAAGAGCTGTGTCTCCTTGGAGGAGAGTGTGCGTGGGGATAATTATTAAAATATAACCTTTATTGGTAATCCTTTAAAAATATAAGGCAACAAACACAATTGACATACAAACTTTATTAAAAACACAGGTTTGGGTCTTAGTAAATTATTATCCGTTGTTCACGGAGTGCATTACGTGGTTGTGGTGTGTATTAAAAATTACTTGGGTTGGGAGTCGGGTTAATCCCAGTGATTATATAGTGATTTGTTGTACTTTGAGCTTATATTTGAGAAGGCTATGGTGTTGTGATATTTACTCTATTGTTATGTATGTGGTCTATGACTCACAATTCAAATCAAATTTTAATATTAGAGGTATTAGCGTAAATATCCCATATTATCACCAAAGTTTATTATTAATGCTTGTAAAATTGCATTTAATATATATCTTAGTGAGACACTACTTAATTTCCTAGTAGTTGTATTCTTATTTCAGTATGATATTGTAGGAAATATATGCATACTGCTGTTTTAAATAGCCTCCTAGCTATATAAATACAAAAAGTACTTTCTGTGTGTAGTATAATAATACTGGTCAGTAAGTTAATGTATTAACCCCTGTGATGTCTTGGATCGTATATTTGTCAATACTTAAGTATGCACAAGCATTGTGCTTGAATCATTACACAGAAATTGTATTTTTTAAATTTCTTTGAATTTTTAAAGTTAATAGTGTGTACTATAATTGTTATAACAGTAACATATTTAAGTAACTTAGTAGCTCTATTGGATCTTGGCGTTCTTAAATCTTTGACATTATTGGTAACACGCTTCTGGTATCAATTCTCAAGAAAGTGTTTGGTGGTAATATTCACATCATTTGTTTCTCTAATAGTTTAATATTAGGATCTTACGATGTATGAGTTATGGTATTCTTGTGAGTATACTATAATATTGCAAAAAATTTTTTTAGCTGTTCTTGGTATAATAATTATGCTCTTAGTATGTATCAACTATTGTTTAGTGGTATCAAATAATTAAATCATGTTGTCCACTTAGGCCTTAAAAGTTGTTAGCGGTATTATGGCGTGAATTTACTAAATATTAGCGTTTTTTTCTGTATATTGGATCTTCGTACTCCTAACCGCTTGCTAAATGCACGCTTTTGATACTGGTTGTATTTTAAAGTAATTCGCTAAGTATTTGCATTATTATATCTAGGCTTAATGTATCACATATATAACTGTTTGCAATATTTGCAATACTAGCGATATTGTATTTATGTCAAATGTATAACAATATTAACCGCTTACTAAGTCCAGGCTTAATGTATCACATATATCTAAGCTTAATGTATCACCTATATAACTGCTTGCATTATTTGCAATACTTGCGATACTGTATCTATGTCAGATGTATAACAATGTTAACCGCTTACTAAATCCAGGGCTATAACTGTCAATTTAGCGTGAAGTGCTTCGCTAAATAATGGCAGTGTTGTATGTATGTTTAGAGCTCCATAAATCTGGCCGTTGGCCGGTTCTAAGCTTCTAATATCAAATGATCTTACTACTGAGTTAACTCCGTTTACAAGTAAATTTACTTAATATTGTGCACAACCACAATAGTTA
Organism: Bombina bombina; assembly: GCF_027579735.1. Lineage (NCBI taxonomy): Eukaryota > Metazoa > Chordata > Amphibia > Anura > Bombinatoridae > Bombina > Bombina bombina. The sequence continues at coordinate 406,809,391 of NC_069505.1, forward strand.
TATATAATATAAAGACCTCTATTCCTGCTAATTAAAAAATGCTAACTGGCATTCTACAAACAATTCCCTAACATGTTTCGCCACTAACGTGGCTTTTTCAAAGGGTACGGCGCGGCCATGAAGATGTCTATTTATTGGCTGGCACTACTCCTCCTATTGGACGTTTTAAACCAATCAGATTGTTCCTGACGAGGAACCAATCATTGAATGTGATAACAGCCTTATCCAATAATATTCCGTCTCTAATGCACACAGGCTGTCTCACATTCAATGATTGGTTCCTCGTCAGGAACAATCTGATTGGTTTAAAACGTCCAATAGGAGGAGTAGTGCCAGCCAATAAATAGACATCTTCATGGCCGCGCTGTACCCTTTGAAAAAGCCACGTTAGTGGCGAAACATGTTAGGGAATTGTTTGTAGAATGCCAGTTAGCATTTTTTAATTAACAGGAATAGAGGTCTTTATATTATATATAACTATTGTGGTTGTGCACAATATTAAGTAAATTTACTTGTAAACGGAGTTAACTCAGTAGTAAGATCATTTGATATTAGAAGCTTAGAACCGGCCAACGGCCAGATTTATGGAGCTCTAAACATACATACAACACTGCCATTATTTAGCGAAGCACTTCACGCTAAATTGACAGTTATAGCCCTGGATTTAGTAAGCGGTTAACATTGTTATACATCTGACATAGATACAGTATCGCAAGTATTGCAAATAATGCAAGCAGTTATATAGGTGATACATTAAGCTTAGATATATGTGATACATTAAGCCTGGACTTAGTAAGCGGTTAATATTGTTATACATTTGACATAAATACAATATCGCTAGTATTGCAAATATTGCAAACAGTTATATATGTGATACATTAAGCCTAGATATAATAATGCAAATACTTAGCGAATTACTTTAAAAAACAACCAGTATCAAAAGCGTGCATTTAGCAAGCGGTTAGGAGTACGAAGATCCAATATACAGAAAAAAACGCTAATATTTAGTAAATTCACGCCATAATACCGCTAACAACTTTTAAGGCCTAAGTGGACAACATGATTTAATTATTTGATACCACTAAACAATAGTTGATACATACTAAGAGCATAATTATTATACCAAGAACGGCTAAACAATTTTTTTGCAATATTATAGTATACTCACAAGAATACCATAACTCATACATCGTAAGATCCTAATATTAAACTATTAGAGAAACAAATGATGTGAATATTACCACCAAACACTTTCTTGAGAATTGATACCAGAAGCGTGTTACCAATAATATCAAAGATTTAAGAACGCCAAGATCCAATAGAGCTACTAAGTTACTTAAATATGTTACTGTTATAACAATTATAGTACACACTATTAACTTTAAAAATTCAAAGAAATTTAAAAAATACAATTTCTGTGTAATGATTCAAGCACAATGCTTGTGCATACTTAAGTATTGACAAATATACGATCCAAGACATCACAGGGGTTAATACATTAACTTACTGACCAGTATTATTATACTACACACAGAAAGTACTTTTTGTATTTATATAGCTAGGAGGCTATTTAAAACAGCAGTATGCATATATTTCCTACAATATCATACTGAAATAAGAATACAACTACTAGGAAATTAAGTAGTGTCTCACTAAGATATATATTAAATGCAATTTTACAAGCATTAATAATAAACTTTGGTGATAATATGGGATATTTACGCTAATACCTCTAATATTAAAATTTGATTTGAATTGTGAGTCATAGACCACATACATAACAATAGAGTAAATATCACAACACCATAGCCTTCTCAAATATAAGCTCAAAGTACAACAAATCACTATATAATCACTGGGATTAACCCGACTCCCAACCCAAGTAATTTTTAATACACACCACAACCACGTAATGCACTCCGTGAACAACGGATAATAATTTACTAAGACCCAAACCTGTGTTTTTAATAAAGTTTGTATGTCAATTGTGTTTGTTGCCTTATATTTTTAAAGGATTACCAATAAAGGTTATATTTTAATAATTATCCCCACGCACACTCTCCTCCAAGGAGACACAGCTCTTGTCCAATTTTTGTCACTATCAATTAGGGAATGAGTGCTATATAGGTGTACACTCCATCAATCCAAGGATTGATAATTTTCATATATAGAAATATGTATTTAATGATAAAAGTACATTATTTTCTATTTGACGAACATAGGAATGTACAAGATGTGTTTTGTGCATTGTGTTTCTCAATGTAGATCTTAACGAGCCCGGGTTAGAGCACATAAAAACGTAGTATTCTTAAAGCTTATATTACATATAAAATATTAAAAAAACTTTAACTTTCAACTTGTAACATGCACTGTATCCGATGTGCACAAAAAGCTTACTTCCCCTAAAGCTGTTTCAAGCAGCACTGTACTCTGACTTCACTGTGTAACTTTTCCTCAACACAGTGCAGCCAGAGTGAAGAGCTGTTTGAAGAGAGCAGTCAAATACTGAGCAGAGCATTGGTTAATGCTTTATTCTCTAGTTAATCAACAAATTACAATTGGGCTGGTGCTGTAGTATAAACTAATTTAAAATTAATTTTGTTTCAAAACTACCTTCAGAATTTTATTTTTTGCTAAACAAAAAACTCATCTCAGAAAGTGAAAAAAAGTTCTGCCTCTGTGCTTCTAGCGGAGTTGACGCTTGAGTGGGAGCGATAAATAGTGCTCCACTCATAATCAACTTACAATATGTGACAGATATGTTCTTAAAACACAATAAAAAAAAATCATAGTTTCTCCAACATAGGTGTGTCCGGTCCACGGCGTCATCCTTACTTGTGGGATATTCTCTTCCCCAACAGGAAATGGCAAAGAGCCCAGCAAAGCTGGTCACATGATCCCTCCTAGGCTCCGCCTACCCCAGTCATTCTCTTTGCCGTTGTACAGGCAACATCTCCACGGAGATGGCTTAGAGTTTTTTAGTGTTTAACTGTAGTTTTTCATTATTCAATCAAGAGTTTGTTATTTTCAAATAGTGCTGGTACGTACTATTTACTCAGAAACAGAAAAGAGATGAAGAATTCTGTTTGTATGAGGAAAATGATTTTAGCAACCGTAACTAAAATCCATGGCTGTTCCACACAGGACTGTTGAGAGCAATTAACTTCAGTTGGGGGAACAGTTTGCAGTCCCTTGCTGCTTGAGGTATGACACATTCTAACAAGACGATGTAATGCTGGAAGCTGTCATTTTCCCTATGGGATCCGGTAAGCCATGTTTATTACGATTGTAAATAAGGGCTTCACAAGGGCTTATTTAGACTGTAGACTTTTTTTGGGCTAAATCGATTGATATTAACACTTATTTAGCCTTGAGGAATCATTTATTCTGGGTATTTTGATATAATAATATCGGCAGGCACTGTTTTAGACACCTTATTCTTTAGGGGCTTTCCCAAAGCATAGGCAGAGTCTCATTTTCGCGCCGGTGTTGCGCACTTGTTTTTGAGAGGCATGGCATGCAGTCGCATGTGAGAGGAGCTCTGATACTTATAAAAGTCTTCTGAAGGCGTCATTTGGTATCGTATTCCCCTTTGGGTTTGGTTGGGTCTCAGCAAAGCAGATACCAGGGACTGTAAAGGGGTTAAAGCTTTAAACGGCTCCGGTTCCGTTATTTTAAGGGTTAAAGCTTCCAAAATTGGTGTGCAATATTTTCAAGGCTTTAAGACACTGTGGTGAAAATTTGGTGAATTTTGAACAATTCCTTCATGTTTTTTCGCAATTGCAGTAATAAAGTGTGTTCAGTTTAAAATTTAAAGCGACAGTAACGGTTTTATTTTAAAACGCTTTTTGTACTTTCTTATCAAGTTTATGCCTGTTTAACATGTCTGAACTACCAGATAGACTGTGTTCTGAATGTGGGGAAGCCAGAATTCCTATTCATTTAAATAAATGTGATTTATGTGATAATGACAATGATGCCCAAGATGATTCCTCAAGTGAGGGGAGTAAGCATGGTACTGCATCATTCCCTCCTTCGTCTACACGAGTCTTGCCCACTCAGGAGGCCCCTAGTACATCTAGCGCGCCAATACTCCTTACTATGCAACAATTAACGGCTGTAATGGATAATTCTGTCAAAAACATTTTAGCCAAAATGAACCCTTGTCAGCGTAAGCGTGGATGCTCTGTTTTAGTTACTGAAGAGCATGACGACGCTGATATTAATATCTCTGAAGGGCCCCTAACCCAATCTGAGGGGGCCAGGGAGGTTTTGTCTGAGGGAGAAATTACTGATTTAGGGAACATTTCTCAGCAGGCTGAATCTGATGTGATTACATTTAAATTTAAATTGGAACATCTCCGCATTTTGCTTAAGGAGGTATTATCCACTCTGGATGATTGTGAAAATTTGGTCATCCCAGAGAAACTATGTAAAATGGACAAGTTCCTAGAGGTGCCGGGGCTCCCAGAAGCTTTTCCTATACCCAAGCGGGTGGCGGACATTGTTAATAAAGAATGGGAAAGGCCCGGTATTCCTTTCGTCCCTCCCCCCATATTTAAAAAATTGTTTCCTATGGTCGACCCCAGAAAGGACTTATGGCAGTCAGTCCCCAAGGTCGAGGGAGCGGTTTCTACTTTAAACAAACGCACCACTATTCCCATAGAGGATAGTTGTGCTTTCAAAGATCCTATGGATAAAAAATTAGAAGGTTTGCTTAAAAAGATGTTTGTTCAGCAGGGTTACCTTCTACAACCCATTTCATGCATTGTCCCTGTCACTACAGCCGCATATTTCTGGTTTGATGAACTGATTAAGGTGCTCGATAGTGACTCTCCTCCTTATGAGGAGATTATGGACAGAGTCAATGCTCTCAAATTGGCTAATTCTTTCACTCTAGACGCCTCTTTGCAATTGGCTAAGTTAGCGGCTAAGAATTCTGGGTTTGCTATTGTGGCGCGCAGAGCGCTTTGGTTGAAATCTTGGTCGGCTGATGCGTCTTCCAAGAACAAGCTACTAAACATTCCTTTCAAGGGGAAAACGCTGTTTGGTCCTGACTTGAAAGAGATTATCTCTGATATCACTGGGGGTAAGGGCCACGCCCTTCCTCAGGATCGGCCTTTCAAGGCTAAAAATAGACCTAATTTTCGTCCCTTTCGTAAAAACGGACCAGCCCAAGGTGCTACGTCCTCTAAGCAAGAGGGTAATACTTCTCAGGCCAAGCCAGCTTGGAGACCAATGCAAGGCTGGAACAAGGGAAAGCAGGCCAAGAAACCTGCCACTGCTACCAAGACAGCATGAAATATTGGCCCCCGATCCGGGACCGGATCTGGTGGGGGGCAGACTCTCTCTCTTCGCTCAGGCTTGGGCAAGAGATGTTCTGGATCCTTGGGCGCTAGAAATAGTCTCCCAGGGTTATCTTCTGGAATTCAAGGGACTTCCCCCAAGGGGGAGGTTCCACAGGTCTCAGTTGTCTTCAGACCACATAAAAAGACAGGCGTTCTTACATTGTGTAGAAGACCTGTTAAAAATGGGAGTGATTCATCCTGTTCCATTAAGAGAACAAGGGATGGGGTTCTACTCCAATCTGTTCATAGTTCCCAAAAAAGAGGGAACGTTCAGACCAATCCTAGATCTCAAGATCTTAAACAAATTTCTCAAGGTCCCATCGTTCAAGATGGAAACCATTCGAACTATCCTTCCTTCCATCCAGGAAGGTCAATTCATGACCACGGTGGATTTAAAGGATGCGTATCTACATATTCCTATCCACAAGGAACATCATCGGTTCCTAAGGTTTGCATTCCTGGACAAACATTACCAGTTCGTGGCGCTTCCTTTCGGATTAGCCACTGCTCCAAGGATTTTCACAAAGGTACTAGGGTCCCTTCTAGCGGTGCTAAGACCAAGGGGCATTGCAGTAGTACCCTACCTGGACGACATTCTGATTCAAGCGTCGTCCCTCCCTCGAGCAAAGGCTCACACGGACATCGTCCTGGCCTTTCTCAGATCTCACGGCTGGAAAGTGAACGTGGAAAAGAGTTCTCTATCCCCGTCAACAAGGGTTCCCTTCTTGGGAACAATTATAGACTCCTCAGAAATGAGGATTTTTCTAACAGAGGCCAGAATAACAAAGCTTCTGGACTCTTGTCGGATACTCCATTCCGTTCCTCTTCCTTCCGTAGCTCAGTGCATGGAAGTGATCGGGTTGATGGTAGCGGCAATGGACATAGTTCCTTTTGCGCGCATTCATCTAAGACCATTACAACTGTGCATGCTCAGTCAGTGGAATGGGGACTATACAGACTTGTCTCCAAAGGTACAAGTAAATCAGAGGACCAGAGACTCACTCCGTTGGTGGCTGTCCCTGGACAAACTGTCACAAGGGATGACATTCCGCAGACCAGAGTGGGTCATTGTCACGACCGACGCCAGTCTGACGGGCTGGGGCGCGGTCTGGGGATCCCTGAAAGCTCAGGGTCTTTGGTCTCGGGAAGAATCTCTTCTACCGATAAATATTCTGGAACTAAGAGCGATATTCAATGCTCTCAAGGCTTGGCCTCAGCTAGCGAGGACCAAGTTCATACGGTTTCAATCAGACAACATGACGACTGTTGCGTACATCAACCATCAGGGGGGAACAAGGAGTTCCCTAGCGATGGAGGAAGTGACCAAGATTATTCTATGGGCGGAGTCTCACTCCTGCCACCTGTCTGCTATCCACATCCCGGGAGTGGAAAATTGGGAAGCGGATTTTCTGAGTCGTCAGACATTGCATCCGGGGGAGTGGGAACTCCATCCGGAAATCTTTGCCCTAGTCACTCAGCTGTGGGGCATTCCAGACATGGATCTAATGGCCTCTCGTCAGAACTTCAAAGTTCCCTGTTACGGGTCCAGATCCAGGGATCCCAAGGCGGCTCTAGTGGATGCACTAGTAGCACCTTGGACCTTCAAACTAGCTTATGTGTTTCCGCCGTTTCCTCTCATTCCCAGGCTGGTAGCCAGGATCAATCAGGAGAGGGCGTCGGTGATCTTGATAGCTCCTGCGTGGCCACGCAGGACTTGGTATGCAGATCTGGTGAATATGTCATCGGCTCCACCTTGGAAGCTACCTTTGAGACGAGACCTTCTTGTTCAGGGTCCGTTCGAACATCCGAATCTGGTTTCACTCCAGCTGACTGCCTGGAGATTGAACGCTTGATTTTATCGAAGCGAGGTTTCTCAGATTCTGTTATCGATACTCTTGTTCAGGCCAGAAAGCCTGTAACTAGAAAGATTTACCACAAAATTTGGAAAAAATATATCTGTTGGTGTGAATCTAAAGGATTCCCTTGGGACAAGGTTAAGATTCCTAGGATTCTATCCTTCCTTCAAGAAGGATTGGAAAAGGGTTTATCGGCAAGTTCCCTGAAGGGACAGATTTCTGCCTTGTCGGTGTTACTTCACAAAAAGCTGGCAGCTGTGCCAGATGTTCAAGCCTTTGTTCAGGCTCTGGTTAGAATCAAGCCTGTTTACAAACCTTTGACTCCTCCTTGGAGTCTCAATTTAGTTCTTTCAGTTCTTCAGGGGGTTCCGTTTGAACCCTTACATTCCGTTGATATTAAGTTATTATCTTGGAAAGTTTTGTTTTTAGTTGCAATTTCTTCTGCTAGAAGAGTTTCAGAATTATCTGCTCTGCAGTGCTCTCCTCCTTATCTGGTGTTCCATGCAGATAAGGTGGTTTTACGTACTAAACCTGGTTTTCTTCCAAAAGTTGTTTCTAACAAAAACATTAACCAGGAGATTATCGTACCTTCTCTGTGCCCGAAACCAGTTTCAAAGAAGGAACGTTTGTTGCACAATTTGGATGTTGTTCGCGCTCTAAAATTCTATTTAGATGCTACAAAGGATTTTAGACAAACATCTTCCTTGTTTGTTGTTTATTCAGGTAAAAGGAGAGGTCAAAAAGCAACTTCTACCTCTCTCTCGTTTTGGATCAAAAGCATCATCAGATTGGCTTACGAGACTGCCGGACGGCAGCCTCCCGAAAGAATCACAGCTCATTCCACTAGGGCTGTGGCTTCCACATGGGCCTTCAAGAACGAGGCTTCTGTTGATCAGATATGTAGGGCAGCGACTTGGTCTTCACTGCACACTTTTACCAAATTTTACAAGTTTGATACTTTTGCTTCTTCTGAGGCTATTTTTGGGAGAAAGGTTTTGCAAGCCGTGGTGCCTTCCATTTAGGTGACCTGATTTGCTCCCTCCCTTCATCCGTGTCCTAAAGCTTTGGTATTGGTTCCCACAAGTAAGGATGACGCCGTGGACCGGACACACCTATGTTGGAGAAAACAGAATTTATGTTTACCTGATAAATTTCTTTCTCCAACGGTGTGTCCGGTCCACGGCCCGCCCTGGTTTTTTTAATCAGGTCTGATAATTTATTTTCTTTAACTACAGTCACCACGGTACCATATGGTTTCTCCTATGCTAATATTCCTCCTTAACGTCGGTCGAATGACTGGGGTAGGCGGAGCCTAGGAGGGATCATGTGACCAGCTTTGCTGGGCTCTTTGCCATTTCCTGTTGGGGAAGAGAATATCCCACAAGTAAGGATGACGCCGTGGACCGGACACACCGTTGGAGAAAGAAATTTATCAGGTAAACATAAATTCTGTTTTCCATCTTTTGAACCATTTTCTTCACAGAATACAAAACATTACAATCCTCTATGGTACAAGTGGTGTTCAAGGGAAAAACAATTTTACAGTATACTGTCCTATTAAAGGGACACAAAACCCAAATAATTATTTCATGAATCGGATAGAGAAAACAATTTTAACCCCTTAGTGACCAGACCATTTTTCAGTTTTCTTACCGTTAGGGACCAGCCCAGGGCTATTTTTACATTTCTGCCATGTTTGTGTTTAGCTGTAATTCTCCTCTTACTCATTTACTGTACACACACATATTATATACTGTTTTTCTCGCCATTAAATTGACTTTCTAAAGATACCATTATTTTCATCATATCTTACAATTTACTATTTTAAAAAAATGATAAAATATGATGGAAAAAAAACAAAACAATTTTTTTCTAAATTTAACTCCCAAAATCTGTTACACATCTTCAACCACCAAGAAACACCCATGCTAAATAGTTTCTAAATTTTGTCCTGAGTTTAGAAATACCCAATGTTTACATGCTCTTTGCAAGTTATAGGGCAATAAGTACAAGTAGCACTTTGCTTTTTTTCAAACCATTTTTTTCCCCAAAATTAGCGCTAGTTACATTGTAACACTGATATCTGTCAGGAATCCCTGAATATCCCTTCACATGTATATATTTATTTTAGTAGACAACCCAAAGTATTGATCTAGGCCCATTTTGGTATATTTCATGCCACCATTTTACTGCCAAATGCGATAAAAAGTTTTCTCCAACATAGGTGTGTCCGGTCCACGGCGTCATCCTTACTTGTGGGATATTCTCTTCCCCAACAGGAAATGGCAAAGAGCCCAGCAAAGCTGGTCACATGATCCCTCCTAGGCTCCGCCTTCCCCAGTCATTCTCTTTGCCGTTGTACAGGCAACATCTCCACGGAGATGGCTTAGAGTTTTTTAGTGTTTAACTGTAGTTTTTATTATTCAATCAAGAGTTTGTTATTTTAAAATAGTGCTGGTATGTACTATTTACTCTGAAACAGAAAAGAGATGAAGATTTCTGTTTGTAAGAGGAAAATGATTTTAGCAACCGTTACTAAAATCGATGGCTGTTTCCACACAGGACTGTTGAGAGGAATTAACTTCAGTTGGGGGAACAGTGAGCAGACTTTTGCTGCTTGAGGTATGACACATTCTAACAAGACGATGTAATGCTGGAAGCTGTCATTTTCCCTATGGGATCCGGTAAGCCATTTTTATTACAGAAAGAAAAAAAAGGGCTTCACAAGGGCTTTTTAAGACTGTAGACATTTTCTGGGCTAAATCGATTTATATATAAACATATTTTATACTCCATAGCCTTGAGGAATTATTTTAATCTTGGGAATTATGTAAAATAACCGGCAGGCACTGTATTGGACACCTTATTCTCTAGGGGCTTTCCCTAATCACAGGCAGAGTCTCATTTTCGCGCCTCTATTGCGCACTTGTTTTTGAGAAGCATGACATGCAGATGCATGTGTGAGGAGCTCTGATACATAGAAAAGACTTTCTGAAGGCGTCATTTGGTATCGTATTCCCCTTTGGGCTTGGTTGGGTCTCAGCAAAGCAGATACCAGGGACTGTAAAGGGGTTAAATATAAAAACGGCTCCGGTTCCGTTATTTTAAGGGTTAAAGCTTCCAAATTTGGTGTGCAATACTTTTAAGGCTTTAAGACACTGTGGTGAAATTTTGGTGAATTTTGAACAATTCCTTAATACTTTTTCGCAATTGCAGTAATAAAGTGTGTTCAGTTTAAAATTTAAAGTGACAGTAACGGTTTATTCTAAAACGTTTTTTGTACTTTGTTATCAAGTTTTTGCCTGTTTAACATGTCTGAACTACCAGATAGACTGTGTTCTGAATGTGGGGAAGCCAAGGTTCCTTCTCATTTAAATAGATGTGATTTATGTGACACAAAATTTAGAGAAAATGATGCCCAAGATGATTCCTCAAGTGAGGGGAGTAAGCATGGTACTGCATCATCCCCTCCTTCGTCTACACCAGTCTTGCCCACACAGGAGGCCCCTAGTACATCTAGCGCGCCAATACTCCTTACTATGCAACAATTAACGGCTGTAATGGATAATTCTATCAAAAACATTTTAGCCAAAATGCCCACTTATCAGCGAAAGCGCGACTGCTCTGTTTTAGAAAATACTGAAGAGCATGAGGACGCTGATGATATTGGTTCTGAAGGGCCCCTACACCAGTCTGAGGGGGCCAGGGAGGTTTTGTCTGAGGGAGAAATTTCAGATTCAGGGAAAATTTCTCAACAAGCTGAACCTGATGTGATTACATTTAAATTTAAATTGGAACATCTCCGCGCTCTGCTTAAGGAGGTGTTATCCACTCTGGATGATTGTGAGAATTTGGTCATTCCAGAGAAACTATGTAAAATGGACAAGTTCCTAGAGGTCCCGGGGCCCCCCGAAGCTTTTCCTATACCCAAGCGGGTGGCGGACATTGTAAATAAAGAATGGGAAAGGCCCGGTATACCTTTCGTCCCTCCCCCCATATTTAAAAAATTGTTTCCTATGGTCGACCCCAGAAAGGACTTATGGCAGACAGTCCCCAAGGTCGAGGGGGCGGTTTCTACTCTAAACAAACGCACCACTATACCCATAGAAGATAGTTGTGCTTTCAAAGATCCTATGGATAAAAAATTAGAGGGTTTGCTTAAAAAGATGTTTGTTCAGCAAGGTTACCTTCTACAACCAATTTCATGCATTGTTCCTGTCACTACAGCAGCGTGTTTCTGGTTCGATGAGCTAGAAAAGGCGCTCAATAATAATTCTTCTTCTTATGAGGAGATTATGGACAGAATTCATGCTCTCAAATTGGCTAATTCTTTCACCCTAGACGCCACTTTGCAATTGGCTAGGTTAGCGGCGAAAAATTCTGGTTTTGCTATTGTGGCGCGCAGAGCGCTTTGGTTAAAATCTTGGTCAGCGGATGCGTCTTCCAAGAACAAATTGCTTAACATTCCTTTCAAGGGGAAAACGCTGTTTGGCCCTGACTTGAAAGAGATTATCTCTGATATCACTGGGGGCAAGGGCCACGCCCTTCCTCAGGATAGGTCTTTCAAGGCCAAAAATAAACCTAATTTTCGTCCCTTTCGCAGAAACGGACCAGCCCCAAGTGCTACGTCCTCTAAGCAAGAGGGTAATACTTCTCAAGCCAAGCCAGCCTGGAGACCAATGCAAGGCTGGAACAAAGGAAAGCAGGCCAAGAAACCTGCCACTGCTACCAAGACAGCATGAGATGTTGGCCCCCGATCCGGGACCGGATCTGGTGGGGGGCAGACTCTCTCTCTTCGCTCAGGCTTGGGCAAGAGATGTTCTGGATCCTTGGGCACTAGAAATAGTCTCCCAAGGTTATCTTCTGGAATTCAAGGGGCTTCCCCCAAGGGGGAGGTTCCACAGGTCTCAATTGTCTTCAGACCACATAAAAAGACAGGCATTCTTACATTGTGTAGAAGACCTGTTAAAAATGGGAGTGATTCATCCTGTTCCTTTAGGAGAACAAGGGATGGGGTTCTACTCCAATCTGTTCGTAGTTCCCAAAAAAGAGGGAACATTCAGACCAATCTTAGATCTCAAGATCCTAAACAAGTTTCTCAAGGTTCCATCGTTCAAAATGGAAACCATTCGAACAATTCTTCCTTCCATCCAGGAAGGTCAATTCATGACCACGGTGGATTTAAAGGATGCGTATCTACATATTCCTATCCACAAGGAACATCATCGGTTCCTAAGGTTCGCATTCCTGGACAAGCATTACCAGTTTGTGGCACTTCCGTTCGGATTAGCCACTGCTCCAAGGATTTTCACAAAGGTACTAGGGTCCCTTCTAGCGGTGCTAAGACCAAGGGGCATTGCAGTAGTACCTTACTTGGACGACATTCTGATTCAAGCGTCGTCCCTTCCTCAAGCAAAGGCTCACACGGACATTGTCCTGGCCTTTCTCAGATCTCACGGGTGGAAAGTGAACGTAGAAAAAAGTTCTCTATCTCCGTCAACAAGGGTTCCCTTCTTGGGAACAATAATAGACTCCTTAGAAATGAGGATTTTTCTGACAGAGGCCAGAAAATCAAAACTTCTAAACTCTTGTCAAATACTTCATTCTGTTCCTCTTCCTTCCATAGCGCAGTGCATGGAAGTAATAGGTTTGATGGTAGCGGCAATGGACATAGTTCCTTTTGCGCGAATTCATCTAAGACCATTACAACTGTGCATGCTCAGTCAGTGGAATGGGGACTATACAGACTTGTCTCCGACGATACAAGTAGATCAGAGGACCAGAGATTCACTCCGTTGGTGGCTGTCCCTGGACAACCTGTCACAGGGGATGAGCTTCCGCAGACCAGAGTGGGTCATTGTCACGACCGACGCCAGTCTGGTGGGCTGGGGCGCGGTCTGGGGACCCCTGAAAGCTCAGGGTCTTTGGTCTCGGGAAGAATCTCTTCTCCCGATAAATATTCTGGAACTGAGAGCGATATTCAATGCTCTCAAGGCTTGGCCTCAGCTAGCAAGGGCCAAGTTCATACGGTTTCAATCAGACAACATGACGACTGTTGCGTACATCAACCATCAGGGGGGAACAAGGAGTTCCCTGGCGATGGAAGAAGTGACCAAAATCATTCAATGGGCGGAGACTCACTCCTGCCACTTGTCTGCAATCCACATCCCAGGAGTGGAAAATTGGGAAGCGGATTTTCTGAGTCGTCAGACATTTCATCCGGGGGAGTGGGAACTCCATCCGGAAATCTTTGCCCAAATTACTCAATTGTGGGGCATTCCAGACATGGATCTGATGGCCTCTCGTCAGAACTTCAAGGTTCCTTGCTACGGGTCCAGATCCAGGGATCCCAAGGCGACTCTAGTAGATGCACTAGTAGCACCTTGGACCTTCAAACTAGCTTATGTATTCCCGCCGTTTCCTCTCATCCCCAGGCTGGTAGCCAGGATCAATCAGGAGAGGGCATCGGTGATCTTGATAGCTCCTGCGTGGCCACGCAGGACTTGGTATGCAGACCTGGTGAATATGTCATCGGCTCCACCATGGAAGCTACCTTTGAGACGAGACCTTCTTGTTCAAGGTCCGTTCGAACATCTGAATCTGGTCTCACTCCAACTGACTGCTTGGAGATTGAACGCTTGATCTTATCAAAGCGAGGGTTCTCAGATTCTGTCATTGATACTCTTGTTCAGGCCAGAAAGCCTGTAACTAGAAAAATTTACCACAAAATATGGAAAAAATATATCTGTTGGTGTGAATCTAAAGGATTCCCTTGGGACAAGGTAAAAATTCCTAAGATTCTATCCTTTCTTCAAGAAGGTTTGGAGAAAGGATTATCTGCAAGTTCCTTGAAGGGACAGATTTCTGCCTTGTCTGTGTTACTTCACAAAAAGCTGGCAGCTGTGCCAGATGTTCAAGCCTTTGTTCAGGCTCTGGTTAGAATCAAGCCTGTTTACAAACCTTTGACTCCTCCTTGGAGTCTCAATTTAGTTCTTTCAGTTCTTCAGGGGGTTCCGTTTGAACCCTTACATTCCGTTGATATTAAGTTATTATCTTGGAAAGTTTTGTTTTTGGTTGCAATTTCTTCTGCTAGAAGAGTTTCAGAATTATCTGCTCTGCAGTGTTCTCCTCCTTATCTGGTGTTCCATGCAGATAAGGTGGTTTTACGTACTAAACCTGGTTTTCTTCCGAAAGTTGTTTCTAACAAAAACATTAACCAGGAGATAGTCGTGCCTTCTTTGTGTCCGAATCCAGTTTCAAAGAAGGAACGTTTGTTGCACAATTTGGATGTTGTTCGTGCTCTAAAATTCTATTTAGATGCTACAAAGGATTTTAGACAAACATCTTCCTTGTTTGTTGTTTATTCTGGTAAAAGGAGAGGTCAAAAAGCAACTTCTACCTCTCTCTCTTTTTGGATTAAAAGCATCATCAGATTGGCTTATGAGACTGCCGGACGGCAGCCTCCTGAAAGAATCACAGCTCATTCCACTAGGGCTGTGGCTTCCACATGGGCCTTCAAGAACGAGGCTTCTGTTGATCAGATATGTAAGGCAGCGACTTGGTCTTCACTGCACACTTTTACAAAATTTTACAAGTTTGATACTTTTGCTTCTTCTGAGGCTATTTTTGGGAGAAAGGTTTTGCAAGCCGTGGTGCCTTCCATCTAGGTGACCTGATTTGCTCCCTCCCTTCATCCGTGTCCTAAAGCTTTGGTATTGGTTCCCACAAGTAAGGATGACGCCGTGGACCGGACACACCTATGTTGGAGAAAACAGAATTTATGTTTACCTGATAAATTACTTTCTCCAACGGTGTGTCCGGTCCACGGCCCGCCCTGGTTTTTTAATCAGGTCTGATAATTTATTTTCTTTAACTACAGTCACCACGGTATCATATGGTTTCTCCTATGCAAATATTCCTCCTTTACGTCGGTCGAATGACTGGGGAAGGCGGAGCCTAGGAGGGATCATGTGACCAGCTTTGCTGGGCTCTTTGCCATTTCCTGTTGGGGAAGAGAATATCCCACAAGTAAGGATGACGCCGTGGACCGGACACACCGTTGGAGAAAGTAATTTATCAGGTAAACATAAATTCTGTTTTTTAAAAATCCTGAACTTTTTCACAAACTTTAGGTTTCTCACTGAAATTATTTACAAACAGCTTGTGCAATTATGGCACAAATGGTTGTAAATGCTTCTCTGGGAATCCCCTTTGTTCAGAAATAGCAGACATATATGGCTTTGGCATTGCTTTTTGGTAATTAGAAGGCCGCTAAATGCCCCTGCGCACCACACTTGTATTATGTAGGGTTAATTTTAGCTTTAGTGTAGAGATCAGCCTCCCACCTGACACATCCCACCCCCTGATCCCTCCCTGACCCCTCTCAAACAGCTCTATTCCCTCCCCCACCCCCCAAATGTCACCCCCATCTTAAGTACTGGCAGAAAGTCTAAAAAAAGGCTTTTTTTTTTTTTAACTTTTTTTTTTTTGTATTTTATAAAGTTTCTTCAGTGTAGGATCCCCCCTTACACTCCAACCTCCCTGATTCCCCCCCCCCCCAAACAGCTCTCTAACCCTCCCCCCTCTACCTATTTGCGGCCATCTTTCTATCTTTCACAGTAAAATTATGCTTATTTAAATAAAAAGTATTATACCCATTTTTCCATAGTGTAGCTTCCCCCCCCCCCCCCCCCGAGACCTTTCCCAAATTTTTACTATTGCCCTCTCCCTCCTTCCTTCACTGAAGATGTTCCATAGTGTAGTGGTGCCACCTGCTCCCGCCCCATAGCGCGTGCTCCCGGACCTCACACCGGAACTCCTCCAGCAATGGGCCGCCCACCCGCCTCCCTCCTGTCCCTCCCACGCCACCAACGATCGGCACCATCGCTGCATCGGTTGCTTACCAGAGGGTATTGCAGGATGCCTAAATATCGAGGCATCACGGCAATACCTTGCGTCGATACCCACTTATGTCAACGCTGTGTGAAGCCGTTTCTTACCAGCATCCGATTCCTCAAGAGTACTGCTCTCCCACAAAGTGTTGCCTATGACGAATTCAGTCCGTCCAGTATTCTCCTCCAATCAGGTGGTGGCCGGTCGGCCAGTGAGATACAAGCTTGGTTAAAAAATTTGGAACTGGGTAAAGGTAAATCATAAACAGACAAGAAATACCAGCAAACTTCAAATCAAACGCTCCTTTATTGACATCAAAAGCACCAGAATAACAAAAGGCATGGGCATGCCTAGCAGGCTTAATCATAGACACTGATGAGTTTCCAGTTTCCATGTATACTTCCTGTAAAATGGTTGAGATGTGCCCATATATCTGGCTTTATGATTACACTGATGTATAAAGGTAACTGTTATATCCTGTCATACCTTTCCTTGTCTCACAAATCCTCTGGTTCTTATGCAAGCTAGATATAGTTCATGTAATGCAAATTATTGGCCTATTTTCTTTTTTCCTTTTTTATTAAAGGGATATTCAACAGTATGAGATTGTACTATAAAAATGTTCAAATATGTGTCGTTAAAAACCTTTGTAATATAGTATCGTTATTTATTTTATTACCTTTTCCTGTTATTTAACTCTGAAAATTGTTGGTTTTCTAAATCCCAGTGAATTTCTATAAAGTAATGAGTTCCGACATGTTTGAACTTAAGTTTCCCCATATCTGTTTCCCCTGCTGAAGACAATTGGGAACAAATATAAAACTGGCTATAAAATGGACTGTCCGGACATGGCTGTGTGGAACATATCATAATCTAAAAGAGCTTTGTTTGCAGAAGACAGAGATAAATAGAAAACTAGTTTAAACAAGGTGGCACCCATTACTTTATAGAAACTAATATACTTTATAGAAACTAAGGGGTAGATTTATTAATGAACGCCCATCATTTCAGGCTCCCCTGAAACGGAAGTTAAGAAGGTGGTGGACTGAAATCATCCCAATTCGATCAGGATGATTGTCACCCCCTGCTAGCAGCCGGGTGAGCGGCCAGTGAGCAGGGGGGTGGCATTGCACAAGCATTTCACTATAAATGCTTGTGCAATGATGAATGCCGACAGGATATGCTGTCATCATTTAGCGGACATGATTCACTACAGCGAATCATGTCCGCTTGACCTTTAATAAATCTACCCCTTAACCTTTACAATTATATTTTTAATATTTAAACAACTAATATAATTGTAAAAATACATCTAATTCTTTGCTTTGAATACATCTTTATGTCTAACATGTTTAACATCCCCTTTAAAGGGCCATAAAAATGCAACAAGAAAGTGCTCTAATGCATTTATTTCTCATGTTAAGTGTGGTCTGTCCACGGGTCATCATTACTTCTGGGATATTAACTCCTCCCCAACAGGAAGTGCAAGAGGATTCACCCAGCAGAGCTGCTATATAGCTCCTCCCCTCTACGTCACACCCAGTCATTCTCTTGCACCCAACTAATAGATAGGATGTGTGAGAGGACTGTGGTGATTATACTTAGTTTTATACCTTCAATCAAAAGTTTGTTATTTTATAACAGCACCGGAGTGTGTTGTTCCTTCTCTGGTAGAGTTTGAAGAAGAATCTACCTGAGTTTTTTGTATGATTTTAGCCGGCGTAGTTAAGATCATATTGCTGTTCTCGGCCATCTGAGGAGAGGTAAACTTCAGATCAGGGGACAGCGGGCAGGTTAATCTGCAAAGAGGTATGTAGCAGCATATTATTTTCTGACAATGGAATTTGACTGAGAAAATTCTGCCATACCGATTTAATGTAATCTCAGCCTTAAATGCAGTAGTAGCAACTGGTATCAGGCTGTCATGTATGTATATTTTACACTTCAGTATTCTGGGGAATGGCACTTCACTGGGATAATACTGTATGCATAAGACTTTAGCCTAATTTGCAGTGACTAGCAACAGGCTTTCTAATGTCATTTCATTTATTTGATATTAAACGTTTTTGCTGGCATGTTAAATCGTTTAATTTTCTGAGGTACTGGGTGAAAAAATGTTTTGGGCACTGTTTTTTTCCACTTGGCAGTCGTTTTATTTAATTTAAGACAGTTTACTGATCTCCCTCACTGTTGTGTGTGAGGGGGAGGGGCCTATTTTGGCGTTTTTGCTACGCATCAAAAAATTCAGTCAGAAGTCTCTTGTCTTCCCTGCATGATCCGGTTCGTCTCTACAGAGCTCAGGGGTCTTCAAAACTTATTTTGAGGGAGGTAATCACTCACAGCAGAGCTGTGAGGTTGTAGCTGACTGTGATAAAAAACGTTTATTTCTGTACTTTTTTTCTGCTATCAGGGTTAGTTATCCATTGCTAATGGGGGCAATCCTTTGCTAA
Organism: Bombina bombina; assembly: GCF_027579735.1. NCBI lineage: Eukaryota > Metazoa > Chordata > Amphibia > Anura > Bombinatoridae > Bombina > Bombina bombina. The sequence goes on from NC_069505.1 coordinate 406,827,937, forward strand.
AATTGTGTATTTACCGTAAAAGATTGATGTTATAGTTAGTTCTCAACTGTCATAACCTTTTTCTGTGCTTCTTAAAGGCACAGTACGTTTTCATATTATTTGTAAATTACTTTGAAAAGTATTTCCAAGTTGCTAGTTTAATTGCTAGTGTGTTAAACATGTCTGACTCAGAGGAATATCTCTGTGCTATATGTGCTAAAGCCATAGTGGAGCCCAATAGAAATTTATGTACTAATTGCATTGATGCTACTTTAAATAAAAGTCAATCTGTACAAATTGAACATATTTCACCAAACAACGAGGGGAGAGTTATGTCGACTAACTCGCCTCACGTGTCAGTACCTGCATCTCCCGCTCGGGAGGTGCGTGATATTGTAGCGCCGAGTACATCAGGGCGGCCATTACAAATCACATTACAGGATATGGCTAATGTTATGACTGAAGTTTTGGCTAAATTACCAGAACTAAGAGGTAAGCGTGATCACTCTGGGGTGAGAACAGAGTGCGCTGTTGATAATAGGGCCATGTCTGATACTGCGTCACAGTATGCTGAACATGAGGACGGAGAGCTTCAATCAGCAGGTGACGGTTCTGATCCCAATAGAATGGATTCAGACATTTCTAATTTTAAGTTTAAACTCGAAAACCTCCGTGTACTGTTAGGGGAGGTTTTAGCAGCTCTAAATGATTGTAACACCGTTGCAATCCCAGAGAAATTATGTAGGCTGGATAGATACTATGCGGGTACCCGGCGAGTACTGACGTATTTCCTATACCTAAGAGGCTTACAGAGATAATTGCTAAGGAGTGGGATAGGCCCGGTGTACCCTTTTCCCCCCCCTCCTGTGTTTAGAAAAATGTTTCCAATAGACGCCACCACACGGGACTTATGGCAGACGGTCCCTAAGGTGGAGGGAGCGGTTTCTACTCTGGCTAAGTGTACCACTATCCCGGTGGAGGATAGCTGTGCCTTTTCAGATCCAATGGATAAAAAATTAGAGGGTTACCTTAAGAAAATGTTTGTTCAACAAGGTTTTATATTGCAACCCCTTGCATGTATTGCGTCTGTCACGGCCGCGGCCTCTTTTTGGTCCGAGTCCCTGGAAGAGACTCTTGACTCAATAACTATAGATGAGATTTCAAACAAGCTTAAGACACTTAAGCTAGCTAATTCATTTATTTCGGATGCCGTAGTACATTTAACTAAACTTACGGCCAAGAATTCCGGATTCGCCATTCAGGCACGCAGAGCACTGTGGCTAAAATCCTGGTCAGCTGACGTTACTTCTAAATCTAAATTACTTAACATACCTTTCAAAGGGCAGACCTTATTCGGGCCCGGGTTGAAAGAAATTATCGCTGACATTACAGGAGGTAAGGGCCATGCCCTGCCTCAAGACAAAGCCAAACCTAAGGCTAGACAGTCTAATTTTCGTTCCTTTCGGAATTTCAAAGCAGGAGCAGCATCAACTTCCTCTGCACCAAAACAGGAAGGAGCTGTTGCTCGCTACAGACAAGGCTGGAGACCTAACCAGTCCTGGAACAAGGGCAAGCAGGCCAGGAAACCTGCTGCTGCCCCTAAGACAGCATGAATTGAGGGCCCCCGATCCGGGAACGGATCTAGTGGGGGGCAGACTTTCTCTCTTCGCCCAGGCTTGGGCAAGAGATGTCCAGGATCCCTGGGCGTTAGAGATCATATCTCAGGGATACCTTCTGGACTTCAAATCCTCTCCCCCAAAAGGGAGATTTCATCTGTCAAGGTTGTCAACAAACCAAATAAAGAAAGAGGCGTTTCTACGCTGTGTACAAGATCTTTTACTAATGGGAGTGATCCATCCGGTTCCGCGGTCGGAACAAGGACAAGGGTTTTACTCAAATCTGTTTGTGGTTCCCAAAAAAGAGGGAACTTTCAGGCCAATCCTGGATTTAAAAATCCTAAACAAATTCCTAAGAGTTCCATCGTTCAAAATGGAAACTATTCGGACAATCTTACCCATGATCCAAAAGGGTCAGTACATGACCACAGTGGATTTAAAGGATGCTTACCTTCACATACCGATTCACAAAGATCATTACCGGTATCTAAGGTTTGCCTTCCTAGACAGGCATTACCAGATTGTAGCTCTTCCATTCGGATTGGCTACGGCTCCAAGAATCTTCACGAAGGTTCTGGGTGCTCTTCTGGCGGTACTAAGACCGCGAGGAATTTCGGTAGCTCCGTACCTAGACGACATTCTGATACAAGCTTCAAGCTTTCAAACTGCCAAGTCTCATACAGAGTTAGTACTGGCATTTCTAAGGTCGCATGGATGGAAGGTGAACGAAAAGAAGAGTTCTCTCTTTCCACTCACAAGAGTTCCCTTCTTGGGGACTCTTATAGATTCTGTAGAAATGAAGATTTACCTGACAGAAGACAGGTTAACAAAGCTTCAAAATGCATGCCGTGTCCTTCATTCCATTCAACACCCGTCAGTAGCTCAATGCATGGAGGTGATCGGCTTAATGGTAGCGGCAATGGACATAGTACCCTTTGCACACCTACATCTCAGACCGCTGCAATTGTGCATGCTAAGTCAGTGGAATGGCGATTACTCAGACTTGTCCCCTACTTTGAATCTGGATCAAGAGACCAGAAATTCTCTTCTATGGTGGCTTTCTCGGCCACATCTGTCCAGGGGGATGCCATTCAGCAGGCCGGACTGGACAATTGTAACAACAGACGCCAGCCTACTAGGTTGGGGCGCTGTCTGGAATTCTCTGAAGGCTCAGGGACAATGGAATCAGGAGGAGAGTCTCCTGCCAATAAAAATTCTGGAATTGAGAGCAGTTCTCAATGCCCTTCTGGCTTGGCCCCAGTTAACAACTCGGGGGTTCATCAGGTTTCAGTCGGACAACATCAAGACTGTAGCTTACATCAACCATCAGGGAGGGACAAGAAGCTCCCTAGCAATGATGGAAGTATCAAAGATAATTCGCTGGGCAGAGTCTCACTCTTGCCACCTGTCAGCAATCCACATCCCGGGAGTGGAGAACTGGGAGGCGGATTTCCTAAGTCGTCAGACTTTTCATCCGGGGGAGTGGGGACTTCATCCGGAGGTCTTTGCCCAAATACTTCGAAGTTGGGGCAAACCAGAGATAGATCTCATGGCGTCTCGACAGAACGCCAAGCTTCCTCGTTACGGGTCCAGATCCAGGGATCCGGGAGCGGTTCTGATAGATGCTTTGACAGCACCTTGGACCTTCGGGATGGCTTATGTGTTTCCACCCTTCCTGATGCTTCCTCGATTGATTGCCAGAATCAAACAGGAGAGAGCATCAGTGATTCTAATAGCGCCTGCATGGCCACGCAGGACTTGGTATGCAGATCTAGTGGACATGTCATCCTGTCCACCTTGGTCTCTACCTCTGAAACAGGACCTTCTGATCCAGAGTCCCTTCAAACATCAAAATCTAATTTCTCTGAAGCTGACTGCTTGGAAATTGAACGCTTGATTTTATCAAAACGTGGTTTTTCTGAGTCAGTTATTGATACCTTAATACAGGCTAGGAAGCCTGTTACCAGAAAGATTTACCATAAGATATGGCGCAAATACTTATATTGGTGCGAATCCAAGAGTTACTCATGGAGTAAGGTTAGGATTCCGAGGATATTGTCTTTTCTACAAGAAGGTTTAGAAAAGGGTTTATCCGCTAGTTCCTTAAAGGGACAGATTTCAGCTCTGTCCATTCTTTTACACAAACGTCTGTCAGAAGTTCCGGACGTTCAAGCTTTTTGTCAGGCTTTAGCTAGGATCAAGCCTGTGTTTAAAACTGTTGCTCCACCATGGAGTTTGAACTTAGTTCTTAATGTTTTACAGGGTGTTCCGTTTTGAACCCCTTCATTCCAATGATATCAAGCTGTTATCTTGGAAAGTTCTGTTTTTAATGGCGATTTCCTCGGCTCGAAGAGTCTCTGAGTTATCTGCCTTACATTGTGATTCTCCTTATCTGATTTTTCATTCAGACAAGGTAGTTCTGCGTACTAAACCTGGGTTCCTACCTAAGGTGGTCACTAACAGGAATATCAATCAAGAGATTGTTGTTCCATCTTTGTGTCCTAATCCTTCTTCGAAGAAGGAACGTCTGCTACACAATCTAGATTTAGTCCGTGCCCTGAAATTTTATCTACAGGCAACTAAGGATTTTCGACAAACGTCTTCCCTGTTTGTCGTTTATTCTGGTCAGAGGAGAGGTCAAAAAGCTTCGGCTACCTCTCTCTCTTTTTGGCTTCGTAGCATAATACGGTTAGCCTATGAGACTGCTGGACAGCAGCCTCCTGAAAGAATTACAGCACATTCTACTAGAGCTGTGGCTTCCACTTGGGCCTTTAAGAATGAGGCTTCTGTTGATCAGATTTGCAAGGCTGCAACTTGGTCTTCTCTTCATACTTTTTCCAAATTTTACAAATTTGACACTTTTGCTTCTTCGGAGGCTGTTTTTGGGAGAAAGGTTCTTCAGGCAGTGGTTCCTTCCGTATAAAGAGCCTGCCTGTCCCTCCCGTCATCCGTGTACTTTAGCTTTGGTATTGGTATCCCAGAAGTAATGATGACCCGTGGACTGACCACACTTAACAGGAGAAAACAAAATTTATGCTTACCTGATAAATTCCTTTCTCCTGTAGTGTGGTCAGTCCACGGCCCGCCCTGTTTTTTATGGCAGGTCTATAAAAATTTTTAAATTATACTCCAGTCACCACTGCACCCTTTGGCTTCTCCTTTCTCGTTGGTTCTTGGTCGAATGACTGGGTGTGACGTAGATGGGGAGGAGCTATATAGCAGCTCTGCTGGGTGAATCCTCTTGCACTTCCTGTTGGGGAGGAGTTAATATCCCAGAAGTAATGATGACCCGTGGACTGACCACACTACAGGAGAAAGGAATTTATCAGGTAAGCATAAATTTTGTTTTTCATTCTTCACCATTGTAACTCTAGCAATATTCCAGAGCTAAACATTGCTGGTAATTAGTGGCTACACACATATGCATATTGTCATTGTCTCAAAAGCTGTGTAATCTATGGATCAGTAGAATATTGCTGCTCTGTAGTTGATTTTAACTATGTGTTTAACCCCTTGCAGGGGTATACAAGTCATAGTGCAGTAAAAAATGCTCTTACAGATTAGAGCATTTTCTTTTTGCACTTTTATGTCCTTTAATCCCTAAAGTGCCAAGCGCTATGTCAATCACTTGCATCACCTCCCCCGTCATATTGTTTATTTAGCTAATAAAGTCCCTTTTTGTTTTATTACAGCAGAGAACCAAAACGCTATTTAAGCACAGGTTGATGGGTCAGTGCCAGTCACTCGCATTTCAGCTGGAATTTCAAACAATGGAATCACAGGTAAGATTACACCTACCATGTGGGCAGTATAGATGTTAAAGCAATATAAAATGGCGGGTTATAGAAATCATTATTCATAATTTTAGAATGATTTTACTTTTCATATCTTTTTTAAAATTAATTTGTGCAATGTCCATTACTTTGTGTCACAGCCCTACAAGGGGGCTAGGGCCTCTACAGGAAGTAAAAGGAATAGTTTTTCCTTTGAAGTGTTGCTAGGAGACACCATAAAATGTCTCCAGTCATGTGACAGTAGAACTTAGGTTTTGTAATGTCTGCTTGCTTATCTAGCTGTAGGCAGGGGCTACACTGAGAATTTCTAAGTGCTATATTTTGCAAGAAAACAAGTAAGTTGTTTGCTTTTTTAACACAATCTGTTTTTTATGTTTACTTTGATTTAACATATATTTACTAAAGAAGCATCGTTTCATATCCCTTTAAGCACTCAACCCCTCTCCTAATTCAGTGTTAGATCCCACTGAGTGAACTAAAATCGAGCTTCCATGCAATAAAAGTTAAAGGGGCATAAACCCCAAATTTTTATTTCCTGATTCAGATAGATCAGCAATTTAAAAAAAAAAAACAACAACTTTATAAATAATTTATTATTTCATTTACTTTGTTCTTCTGGTATCCTTTGTTGAGAACTATACCTATGTAGGCTCAGGAACTGGGAGCTAGCTTCTGGTTGGTGACTGCACATATATGCTTATCCTTCAACAAAGGATACCAAGAGAATGAAGCAAATCTCATAATAGAAGTAACTTGGAAAGTTGTTTAAAATTGTATCCAGTCATGAAAGGAAAACCTTGTTTTTTATATCCCAATAAACAAAAAATACAAGAGGGCACCTCCTGCATCATAGTATAGAGGGAAATGGATTTGGTAACCCCCAAATCCACAAGCCAAATAAACAGTCACAAATGCAGAGCACCTCCTGGCATTTATAGAGCAGGTGTTTGACCATATTGCGCATGCGTTCTAGCATTATTACATACCTGGCCACATACGTCCCTGCTACAGTTTTGAGACCCGTGAAATTCATGGACCCTCTGTACCGCGCATGCGCGGCATTTGAAACTCTGTCAATAACGCGCCCCGCTTTGCAGTATGATCAAAGCCTCCACACAGGTCAATCTTGTATGACCATGCCGCGCCCTGCTTTGCCATATATTTATACGCATTCCATTACAGTTACACTGACATTAAAGAAATTAATTGTTTAAAACTGTTTGCTTGGTCATGCAAAGCAGGCGCGGTATTGACAGAGTTTCAAATGCCACGCATGCGCGGGTACAGAGGGTCCATGAATTTCACGGTCTCGAAACTGTAGCAGTGACGTCTGAGGCCAGGTATGTAATGAAGCTAGAACGCATGCGCAATATGGTCAAACTTTGTGAAACAATGATCCCACGTCACAGGAGAGTGGCATAGTTCGCTATTTTCACAAGCTCGCCATTTTCCCAGAACACAGGCAATGTACTTTCAATGACTTCTAAATAAATAACTTTACTCCCCTGAAAGTAACTAGTAACTGTCATAATACGGCTCACCACCAGATAGCACTATTGTATAATGAGAACATTTCTTTATGCTTTCAAAGCAATTGCTAGTGTTATTTTTTTTTTTTAAATAGTTTACCATCTGAGTTTACTATCATTTATTTAATGATCAGATGTTGTTGAAACAGTATAAACAACTGTTATCACCACTTTAGTATTTACAATAATTTCATTTTATATTTATATTCTAATAATAATAATGGTTTAGCATTCATGTGTATTATTGTATACGTGCTCATGTTTTGTTGTCTGGTTATGTAATCCATGTTGTAAATGAAATGTTTCATATTTTACTGCATCCTTTAGCTATTTTTTTTTTAATAGGGTAAATGCAGTGCCGGTTATGATGTTACTGACTTAAACATTATTATGGAATATGGAGAATATGCTGATCTAAGCAAATTTGTATGCAGGTAAGTTTTTTTTATTTTTTTATTTTATTTATTTAAGAATGGTGACACAGTGAATTTCCTTTTAAAATATGCTCAGGATTACAGCTGTGTTGTTGATATATTTTTTCATTATTAAATTATTTGTTTGTTATCTTTTTATTATTTATTGTTGTATATGTTATGGGTAAAGTCAGATATTGGGTACTCCTAGGATTTCCCCGGGTAAAACGGACATTACCCAAGCGGCTGTGGGTAAAGCCCGATGTATGATCATTAATCCCCTTAGAGTGCGGAGTCGCTGCATCAAACATATATAGCGTGCACTGTAATTCCCCCATCTTCACTATTTTTTTTGTCCCTGCCTAGGGAGTTCAAGGGAGGTGAAGCCCCCCTTGTAAACCTCATTCTCCAAGTTTCACTTGCGGTGGATGCCAGAGGATCGGCGGGGCACCTTCCTTGAAACCCCCCCCCCCCCCCCAAGCGGAGGCAAAATAAATAGTGTAGATGGGGGAATTACAGTTCATCAGGCTTTACCCACAGCCGCTTGGGTAATGTCCGTTTTACGGGTAAAGGATTTCTTACTTTACCCGTGACATATATATGTGTATTGAATACTTGTTAGAGAATACTACTAGTGGAAAGCTAAGAAATGGTGGTTCCCACTCATTGGCTTTCAGGTTTATAGCAAACAATTGGGGACTGTGGTAAGAAAGAAGCCTAGGACGTAGAAAGAGATACCTTAAATGGATGGCAATGCAGAAGATCAGAGATGAGTTCTGCTTAAATGGACAGTAAAGACAGAATGAAGTGTTCATGATTCAGTTAGGGTTTCAGTGTTCTCCACATAACATTTTGCCAGCCAAGTGGCATTATGAAGCAGGCAGGTGGGGGCAGTGTAATACTGTGCATTATTTTTTGTTATTTATAAACGTCACTTAAGGGACACAAAGCACACATTAATTGCATAATTTAACACAAATTAATGTATTGATAATATGTGCAACAAACATAAAAAAAATAATATTGGCTTAAATGTTAGCTGGGTGGTCAGTAAATTCAGCTGGATGTTGTGCTCCTAAAATAGGTCCTGGTGAGAACACTGGGCTTTCAGTTTTAAACAACTTTGCAATTTACTTTTTTATGAACTTTTCTTATCTCTCTTAACATTCTTTGTTAAAAAGTAAACCTAGGTAGGCAAAGAAACAGCAATGCATTACTGGTAGCTAGCTAAACACTATGCTGAGCCAAAGACAAGTGGCATCTATGTTCAGCCACCAATCACCAGTTAGCTTCTGGTGGGATAAAAAATAAAATACCCCAAGCATAATAATGTCAGTGGCAACATGTGAAACAGACACCCTTGCTTGACTAATATAATTTGAAAATTTAGGAGCCAGCCCAAAAATGACTATATTTGCATTTAAAATAAGTTCAATATATATATATATATATAAAAATAATTGTGTGTTCTTTTCTTTTTTTAGGAACTAGATAGCCATATGATTAACCTCTGCAATCATCACATCATCACAATAGCGCTAAGTTATAAAGGACAGTTTTATTGCTTCTTTAATCAGCACAACAGTTTCAGCTGTGCTAACGTAATTGCAAAACACTTTTCTAATGATCAAATAGCCTTTTTAAATGATAAATTTGATAAAGGATAAACTTGGATTAGCAAACACAATGTGCCACCAGAACACAGAACAGATAGTTGCTTATAATGGACTTCTGTACTCCTATGCAGATATTCCATTAACCCTTTAGTGACCAGATAACTTTTCCATTTGTTGACCGTTTGGGACCAGGGCTATTTTTACATTTCTGCGGTGTTTGTGTTTAGCTGCAATTTTCCTCTTACTTATTTACTGTACCCACACATATTATATACCGTTTTTCTCTCCGTTAAAATATACCATTATTCATCATATCTTATAATGTGCTATAAATTTTTTTTATAAAATATGAGTGGAAAAAAACACACTTTTTCTAACTTTGACCCCCAAAATTGGTTACACATCTACAACTACCAAAAAACACCCATGCTAAATAGTTTCTAAATTTTGTCCTGAGTTTACAAATACCCAATGTTAACATGTTCTTTGCTTTTTTTGCAAGTTATAGGGCAATACATACAAGTAGCACTTTCCCTGAATCCCTGAATATCCCTTCATGTGTGTGTGTGTGTGTATATATATATATATATATATATATATATATGTGTATTGATCTAGGCCCATTTTGGTATATTTCATGCCACCATTTCACTGCAAAATGCGTTTAAATAAAAAAAATTGTTAGCTTTTTCACAAACTTTAGGTTTCTCACTGAAATTATTTACAAACAGCTTGTGCAATTATGGCACAAATGGTTGTAAAAATGGCTGTAAATGCTTCTTTGGGATCCCCTTTGTTCAGAAATAGCAGACATATATGGCTTTGGCATTGCTTTTTGGTAATTAGAAGGCCACTAAATACCGCTGCACACCTCATGTATATAATGCCCAGCAGTGAAGGGGTTAATTAGGGAGCTTGTAGGGTTAATTTTAGCTTTAGTGTAGTAGACAACCCCAAGTATTGATCTAGGCCCATTTTGGTATATTTCATGCCACCATTTCAGCGCCAAATGCGATCAAATAAAAAATAGTCAACTTTTTCACAATTTTAGGTTTCTCAAACAGTTTACAAACAGTTAGTGCAATCATGGCACAAGTGTTTGTAAATTCTTCTCTAGGATCCCCTTTGTTCAGAAATGGCAGATATCTATGGCTTTGGCTTTGCTTTTTGGTAATTAGAAGGCTGCAAAATGCTGCTGCGCACCACACATGTATTATGCCCAGCAGTTAAGGGGTTAATTAGGTAGCTTGTAGGGTTAATTTTAGATTTAGTGTAGAGATCAGCCTCCCACCTGACACATCCCACCCCAGACCCCCCTCAAACAGCTCCCTTCCCTCCCCACCCCACAATTGTCACTGCCATCTTAAGTACTGGCAGAAAGTCTGCCAGTATAAAAATAAAGGTGCTTTTTTTTTTTTTATTATTATTATTTTTGTTAAATATATATTTTATAAATGTAGGATCCCCCCCCCCCCCCACACAAACAGCTCTCTCAGCCTCCCCCCTCGACCTAATGGCCGCCATCTTAGGTACTCGCAGCTGTCTGCCAGTACCCAGTTTACTAAAAAAATTGCCTTTTTTCCCTAAAACACCCCATTTTCTGTAGTGTAGCGGCCACCCCCTCAATACATACCCCCTCCCTGATCCCTTTACAAATGTTTTATTTACCCTCCCTCTCCCTTTCCCTCTCCCCCACTCCCTCCTTACACACTGTAAATGTGTGCATGCGCACAAATTCTTGTTTATTCTTATATATTTTTTCTTCTTTTTTTTTTTTTTTTTGCATTGCATTTTTTATGTTTTATGTTTTTTTGCTGCTTACTGTAATGTTTTTACTTGACACTGTTCACTACTGTATCTAAATTGTATTTATTGTCTATACTCTAGTCTATCTATAGTGAGAACTGCTAGATAGCTAGTTGGTACTATACCGAAATTGTATTGTTTGTAAAAGAGGGTGGGATAATCTATACTCCCTTCCAGTTGATAGTTTTTCAATAGTGCGCCCTGTTTTGCCTACCATTTTCTCTTTCTATATTTTTTTTCTTATCGAAGCTGCAGGTCTTGGGGACCCACCAGCTTTGATAGGTAGTCTGTGGCAGCACGGTTGTATTATCTCTGCCTTACGGGGTCCTTTTTTTTTTTTTGCGCCTTACTCACACCTTCCTTTTTTTCTAATATATATATATATATATATATATATATATATATATATATATATATAAAAATTTAAAATACTATATTTTGTCTTTCAAGTAAGTTCTCTATTAAAATAAATAACTATTTTTAACTTTTCGAGTGTTCTTTTCTTTATAGAACAAGATTTAGTATACAGATATAAATAACCCATAGAAGACAGTAGCTGCGGCTTTTTTCATGTTACAATGATGTGTTTTTCTAACATTGATTTTATCCCTTTAGAACATTTCACCTGCGGTCACGATTGCGACGCGGACACCTTTATAACATAGCATTATTGTGATGTTACTTACAACATAGGCCCTATATGTTTGAGCACTTTGCAGAGGTTAATCACATGGCTATAGGCAATAAATAGTAAATAATAAAAACATCAGAACATTTTATACTTTCATGTCTCCAAGTTAATCAAATAGAAAATAATATACTCACGGTCAACTGATACACGGAATGTTATGAAAATGAGACTTACAGATAAAACACTGTGTAACCCAGCGAGGTATAGGTGCCTCAGGGTCCAATGCGCCACTAATGGCATGAACTGATGGTTATCTTACAGGGCAAAAGTTCAGTAATGTGCAGGAAACAAATTGCTGTCAGTCTTAAAAACAGAGAGGTAAAATCTAGAATTTTAAATATTTTCCTATCTGCTTCCCTTAAGTGCAATTTCACAAAGAAAGGAAACATTTCTTGGCTTATAGTGCAACTTATCACATAGTTAAAGGGACATTAAACCCAAAAAATGAATGATTCAGATAGAACATAAAATTTTAAACAACCTTCCAATTAACTTCTACTATCAAATTGTCTTCATTTTCTTGTTATCCTTTGTTGAAAAACAGAGATGCAAGCACATGAGTGTGCACGTGTCTGCAGCACTATATGGCAACAGTTTTGCAACAATGTTATACATTAGCAAGAGCACTAGATGGCAGCACTATTTCCTGTCATGTAGTACTAATGTTATACATTAGCAAGAGCACTAGATGGCAGCACTATTTCCTGTCATGTAGTACTAATGTTATACATTAGCAAGAACACTAGATGGCAGCACTATTTCCTGTCATGTAGTACTAATGTTATACATTAGCAAGAGCACTAGATGGCAGCACTATTTCCTGTCATGTAGTACTAATGTTATACATTAGCAAGAGCACTAGATGGCAGCACTATTTCCTGTCATGTAGTACTAATGTTATACATTAGCAAGAACACTAGATGGCAGCACTATTTCCTGTCATGTAGTACTAATGTTATACATTAGCAAGAACACTAGATGGCAGCACTATTTCCTGTCATGTAGTACTAATGTTATACATTAGCAAGAGCACTAGATGGCAGCACTATTTCCTGTCATGTAGTACTAATGTTATACATTAGCAAGAACACTAGATGGCAGCACTATTTCCTGTCATGTAGTACTAATGTTATACATTAGCAAGAACACTAGATGGCAGCACTATTTCCTGTCATGTAGTACTAATGTTATACATTAGCAAGAGCACTAGATGGCAGCACTATTTCCTGTCATGTTGTACTAATGTTATACATTAGCAAGAGCACTAGATGGCAGCACTATTTCCTGTCATGTAGTACTAATGTTATCCATTAGCAAGAGCACTAGAGGGCAGCACTATTTCCTGTCATGTAGTACTAATGTTATACATTAGCAAGAGCACTAGATGGCAGCACTATGTCATGTCATGTAGTACTAATGTTATACATTAGCAAGAGCACTAGATGGCAGCACTATTTCCTGTCATGTAGTACTAATGTTATACATTAGCAAGAGCACTAGATGGCAGCGCTATTTCCTGTTATGTAGTACTAATGTTATACATTAGCAAGAGCACTAGAGGGCAGCACTATTTCCTGTCATGTAGTACTAATGTTATACATTAGCAAGAGCACTAGATGGCAGCACTATTTCCTGTCATTTAGTACTAATGTTATACATTAGCAAGAGCACTAGATGGCAGCACTACTTCCTGTCATGTAGTTCTTCAGGCGTGTGCACGTTACCTATCTAGGTATCCCTTCAACAAAGAATAACATGAGGAAGAAGCAAACTTGATAATAGAAGTAAATTGGAAACTTTTTTTACAATGTATTCTCTATTTGAATAATGAAAGAAAATAATTAGGTTTTATATCCCTTTAATATTTTGGAAGCTATTAATTGTGTTACATTCTAGGATCAAAAAGAGACAGAGGTTAATTTAGTGATTTTGTTTTTAGGTCAGGAAGGTTTTATTAAAAAAAAAAAAAAAAGAAAGAAAGAAAAGAAAAAAAATAAGGCGTCAAACTTATTAAAAGTCAGAAATTCAAAAGCACATTTCTATCTGCAACTGAACAATGCATGTCATCATTGTAGAAACGCAAGACATAAGTTCTAAGGGCTGTCACAAACGTTTCTGTAATGTATTGTGGATTTTATTTTTTGTTACACTTTCAGTGCCAAACCATTTCTTGCCACTATGCTGATTCAGTTTTTAGAACTGAAAGTTCACTTATCCACACAAATTGTATATTGTTTTTTTTTTAATACGAATCCAAAATGTTTGCTTTGCACAACTAACAAAAAATAGAGTTTAAATACTTCAGAGTGCTGCCAATAAGGCCAAATGGTAAAACAAAACTGAAGGTATTGGCTAGGGTTGTGGAGTCAGAAGCAATTTTAAATGCAGTCAGAGTCGAAGTCAGTTAACATGTACCAACTCCGATATTAAATCTTAATAAAATACTATTTTATGTAGACATGAAACACAAAATACTACCATCAAGCATATTAATGAACATTATTTAACATGTTAAAATATATTTGTGTGCATGGCAAGGAGACAATAAAGCTGTTTATTTAGATTGTAAAACTTGCAGGTAGTGTTCACTGATTGGTAGGTAATCATACACAAGTATCCCTTTCACAGCTCTATTGAATGAACAGAGGCTCACCCACAAGTATAAGATTTAAAGGGACATGAAACCCCAATTTTTTCTTTCATTAATTAGAAAGAGTGTGCCATTTTAAACAACATTCTAATTTACTTCTATTATCTAATTTGTTTAATTCTCTTGATATTCTTTGCTGGAAAGCATATCAAGATAGGCTCAGTAGCTGCTGATTGGTGCGTGCACATAGATGCCTCGTGTGATTGGCTCACCCATATGCATTGCTATTTCTTCAACAATGGATATCTAAAAAATAAAACAAATTAGATAATAGAAGTAAATTTGAATGTTGTTTAAAATTGTATTCTCTAACTCAGTGTTTCTCTTGTTATGTGTATCCAGTCCAGGGATCATCCATTACTTATGGGATATTCTCCTTCCCAACAGGAAGTTGCAAGAGGATCACCCACAGCAGAGCTGCTATATAGCTCCTCCCCTAACTGTCATATCCAGTCATTCTCTTGCAAGCCTCAACCAAGATCGAGGTCGTAAGAGGAATGTGGTGTTTTATACTTAGTTTATTCTTCAATCAAAAGTTTGTTATTTTTAAATGGTGCCGGAGTGTACTGTTTATCTCAGGCAGTATTTAGAAGAAGAATCTGCCTGCGTTTTCTATGATCTTAGCAGAAGTAACTAAGATCCTTTGCTGTTCTCACATATTCTGAGGAGTGAGGTAACTTCAGAGGGGGAATAGCGTGCAGGTTTTCCTGTAATAAGGTATGTGCAGTTAATATTTTTCTAGGGATGGAATTTGCTAGAAAATGCTGCTGATACCAAACTAATGTAAGTAAAGCCTTAAATGCAGTGATAGCTACTGGTACCAGGCTTATTAATAGAGATGCATACTCTTTTATAAAAATGTAATATAAAACGTTTGCTGGCATGTTTAATCGTTTTTATATGTATTTGGTGATAAAACTTATTGGGGCCTAGTTTTTTTCCACATGGCTGGCTTGAATTTGGCCTAGAAACAGTTTCCTTAGGCTTTCCACTGTTGTAATATGAGTGGGAGGGGCCTATTTTGCCATTTTTTTGCACAGCAAAAATTACAGACACAGACATCCAGCTTCTTCCTGCATGATCCAGGAAATCTCTGGAGGGCTCAAAAGGCTTCAAAGTCATTTTTGAGGGAGGTAAAAAGCCACAGTAGAGCTGTGGCAGTTGTGACTATTTAAAAAAAACGTTTTTGTCTTTTATTATTCCGTTTTGGGTATTAAGGGGTTAATCATCCATTTGCAAGTGGGTGCAATGCTCTGCTAACTTGTTACATACACTGTAAAAATTTCGTTAGTGTAACTGCCTTTTTTCACTGTTATTTCAAATTTTGACAAAATTTGTGTTTCTTAAAGGTGCAGTAACGTTTTTTATATTGCTTGTAAACTTGTTTAAAGTGTTTTCCATGCTTGCTAGTCTCATTGCTAGTCTGTTTAAACATGTCTGGCACAGAGGAAACTATTTGTTCATTATGTTTGAAAGCCATGGTGGAGCCCCATAGGAGAATGTGTACTAAATGTATTGATTTCACCTTAAACAGTAAAGATCAGTCTTTAAATATAAAAGAAATATCACCAGAAGATTCTGACGAGGGGGAAGTTATGCCGACTAACTCTCCCCGCGTGTCAGACCCTTCGCCTCCCGCTCAGGGGATGCACGCTAATATGGCGCCAATTACATCAGGGACGCCCATAGCGATTATCTTGCAGGACATGGCTGCAATCATGAATAATACCCTGTCAGAGGTATTATACAGGTTGCCTAAATTAAGAGGAAAGCGTGATTGCTCTGGGGCTAGGAGAAATACAGAGCGTGCAGATTCTGTAAGGGCCATGTCTGATACTGCGTCACAATATGCAGATCATGAGGACGGAGAGCTTCAGTCTGTGGGTGACATCTCTGATTCGGGGAATCCTGATTCAGAGATTTCTAATTTTAAATTTAAGCTTGAGAACCTCCGTGTGTTGCTTGGGGAGGTATTAGCTGCTCTGAATGACTGTAACACAGTTGCAGTACCAGAGACATTGTGTAGGCTGGATAAATACTATGCGGTACCGGTGTGTACTGATGTTTTTCCTATACCTAAAAGGCTTACAGAAATTATTAGCAAGGAGTGGGATAGACCGGGTGTGCCTTTTTCCCCACCTCCTATATTTAGAAAAATGTTTCCAATAGACGCCACTACACGGGACTTATGGCAGACGGTCCCTAAGGTGGAGGGAGCAGTTTCTACTTTAGCAAAGCGTACTAATATCCCGGTTGAGGACAGTTGTGCTTTTTCAGATCCAATGGATAAAAAATTGGAGGGTTACCTTAAGAAAATGTTTATTCAACAAGGTTTTATTTTACAGCCCCTTGCATGCATTGCGCCTGTCACGGCCGCGGCGGCATTCTGGTTTGAGGCCATCCATACAGCTCCATTGACTGAAATTATTGACAAGCTTAGAACACTTAAGCTAGCTAACTCATTTGTTTCTGATGCCATTGTTCATTTGACTAAACTAACGGCTAAGAATTCCGGATTCGCCATCCAAGCGCGTAGGGCGCTATGGCTTAAATCCTGGTCAGCTGACGTGACTTCGAAGTCTAAATTACTCAACATTCCTTTCAAGGGGCAGACCTTATTCGGGCCTGGTTTGAAGGAAATTATTGCTGACATTACTGGAGGTAAGGGTCACACCCTTCCTCAGGACAGGGCCAAAGCAAAGGCCAAACAGTCTAATTTTCGTGCGTTTCGAAATTTCAAGGCAGATGCAGCATCAACTTCCTCCGCTTCAAAACAAGAGGGAACTTTTGCTCAATCTAAGCAGGCCTGGAAACCTAACCAGTCCTGGAACAAAGGCAAGCAGGCCAGAAAGCCTGCTGCTGCCTCTAAGACAGCATGAAGGAACGGCCCCCTATCCGGCGACAGATCTAGTAGGGGGCAGACTTTCTCTCTTCGCCCAGGCGTGGGCAAGAGATGTTCAGGATCCCTGGGCGTTGGAGATCATATCTCAGGGATATCTTCTGGACTTCAAAGCTTCCCATCCACAAGGGAGATTTCATCTTTCAAGGCTATCTGCAAATCAGATAAAGAAAGAGGCATTCCTACGCTGTGTGCAAGACCTCCTAGTTATGGGAGTGATCCATCCAGTTCCGCGGACGGAACAAGGACAGGGTTTTTATTCAAATCTGTTTGTGGTTCCCAAAAAAGAGGGAACCTTCAGACCAATTTTGGATCTAAAGATCTTAAACAAATTCCTCAGAGTTCCATCTTTCAAAATGGAAACTATTCGGACCATCCTACCCATGATCCAAGAAGGTCAGTACATGACCACAGTGGACTTAAAGGATGCCTACCTTCACATACCGATTCACAAAGATCATCATCGGTTTCTAAGGTTTGCCTTTCTAGACAGGCATTACCAATTTGTAGCTCTTCCCTTCGGGTTGGCTACAGCCCCGAGAATCTTTACAAAGGTTCTGGGCTCACTTCTGGCGGTTCTAAGACCGCGAGGCATAGCGGTGGCTCCGTGTCTAGACGACATCCTGATACAGGCGTCAAGCTTTCAAGTTGCCAAGTCTCATACAGAGATAGTTCTGGCATTTCTGAGGTCGCACGGGTGGAAAGTGAACGAGGAAAAGAGTTCTCTATCCACACTCACAAGAGTCTCCTTCTTAGGGACTCTTATAGATTCTGTAGAAATGAAAATTTACCTGACTGAGTCCAGGTTATCAAAATTTCTAAATGCTTGCCGTGTTCTTCACTCCATTCCGCGCCCTTCGGTAGCTCAGTGTATGGAGGTAATCGGCTTAATGGTAGCGGCAATGGACATAGTGCCATTTGCGCGCCTTCATCTCAGACCGCTGCAATTATGCATGCTGAGTCAGTAGAATGGGGATTACACAGATTTGTCCCCTCTGCTAAATCTGGATCAAGAGACCAGAGATTCTCTTCTCTGGTGGTTGTCTCGGGTACACCTGTCCAAGGGTATGACCTTTCGCAGGCCAGATTGGACAATTGTAACAACAGATGCCAGCCTTCTAGGTTGGGGTGCAGTCTGGAATTCCCTGAAGGCACAGGGATCGTGGACTCAGGAGGAGAAACTCCTTCCAATAAATATTCTGGAGTTAAGAGCGATATTCAATGCTCTTCTGGCTTGGCCTCAGTTAGCAACACTGAGGTTCATCAGATTTCAGTCGGACAACATCACGACTGTGGCTTACATCAACCATCAAGGGGGAACCAGGAGTTCCCTAGCGATGTTGGAAGTCTCAAATATAATTCGCTGGGCAGAGTACCACTCTTGCCACCTGTCAGCAATCCATATCCCAGGCGTCGAGAACTGGGAGGCGGATTTTCTAAGTCGTCAGACTTTCCATCCGGTTGAGTGGGAACTCCATCCGGAGGTGTTTGCTCAATTGATTCATCGTTGGGGCAAACCAGAGTTGGATCTCATGACGTCTCGCCAGAACGCCAAGCTTCCTTGTTACGGAACCAGGTCCAGGGACCCAGAGGCGACGCTGATAGATGCTCTAGCAGCGCCTTGGTTCTTCAACCTGGCTTATCTGTTTCCACCGTTTCCTCTGCTCCCTCGACTGATTGCCAAAATCAAACAGTAGAGAGCATCGGTGATTCTGATAACACCTGCGTGGCCACGCAGGACTTGGTATGCAGACCTAGTGGACATGTCATCCTTTCCACCATGGACTCTGCCTCTAAGACAGGACCTTCTGATACAAGGTCCTTTCAATCATCCAAATCTAATTTCTCTGAGACTGACTGCATGGAGATTGAACGCTTGATTCTATCAAAGCGTGGCTTCTCCGAGTCAGTCATTGATACTTTAATACAGGCACGAAAGCCTGTTACCAGGAAAATCTACCACAAGATATGGAGTAAATATCTTTATTGGTGTGAATCCAAGAATTACTCATGGACTAAGGTTAGGATTCCTAGAATATTGTCTTTTCTCCAAGAGGGCTTGGACAAAGGATTATCAGATAGTCTCTTAAAGGGACAGATTTCTGCTCTGTCTATTCTTTTGCACAAGCGTCTGGCAGAGGTTCCAGAAGTCCAGGCATTTTGCCAGGCTTTGGTTAGAATTAAGCCTGTGTTTAAACCTGTTGCTACCCCGTGGAGCTTAAACTTGGTTCTTAAAGTTCTTCAAGGAGTTCCGTTGGAACCCCTTAATTCCATTGATATTAAACTTTTATCTTGGAAAGTTCTGTTTTTGATGGCTATTTCCACGGCTCGGAGAGTCTCTGAGCTATCTGCCTTACAATGTGATTCTCCTTATCTGATTTTTCATGCAGATAAGGTAGTCCTGCGTACCAAACCTGGGTTTTTACCTAAGGTGGTTTCTAACAAGAATATCAATCAAGAGATTGTTGTTCCATCATTGTGTCCTAATCCTTCTTCAAAGAAGGAACGTCTTTTACATAATCTGGACGTAGTCCGTGCCTTGAAGTTTTACTTACAAGCTACTAAAGATTTTCGTCAAACATCTACCCTGTTTGTCGTTTACTCTAGACAGAGGAGAGGTCAAAAAGCTTCGGCAACCTCTCTTTCCTTTTGGCTTCGGAGCATAATACGCCTAGCCTATGAGATTGCTGGACAGCAGCCCCCTGAAAGGATTACAGCTCATTCTACTAGAGCTGTGGCTTCCACCTGGGCCTTTAAAAATGAGGCCTCTGTTGAACAGATTTGCAAGGGCGCGACTTGGTCTTCGCTTCACACTTTTTCCAAATTTTCCAAATTTGATACTTTTGCTTCTTCGGAGGCTGTTTTTGGGAGAAAGGTTCTTCAGGCAGTGGTTCCTTCCGCTTAATCCTGCCTTGTCCCTCCCATCATCCGTGTACTTTAGCTTTGGTATTGGTATCCCATAAGTAATGGATGATCCGTGGACTGGATACACTTAACAAGAGAAAACATAATTTATGCTTACCTGATAAATTTATTTCTCTTGTAGTGTATCCAGTCCACGGCCCGCCCTGTCCTTTTAAGGCAGGTCTAAATTTTAATTAAACTACAGTCACCACTGCACCCTATGGTTTCTCCTTTCGCTGTTTGTTTTCGGTCGAATGACTGGATATGACAGTTAGGGGAGGAGCTATATAGCAGCTCTGCTGTGGGTGATCCTCTTGCAACTTCCTGTTGGGAAGGAGAATATCCCATAAGTAATGGATGATCCGTGGACTGGATACACTACAAGAGAAATAAATTTATCAGGTAAGCATAAATTATGTTTTTTCAACCAGTGTGCCGTGGCACACTAGTGTGCCGTGAGAGATCCTCAGGTGTGCCACGGCAGACTGACAACAGTGTGACATATTTTTTAAACTTTGCTTGTTTTTTACTCCCAGTGCAGGGGTAGTTTGTAGGAGGGATGGCATAACAGCACAATACATACAGTATGTGTGTGTTTGTGTGTATGTGTATATATATATGCTGTATTAGGCTACAATGTGTAATTTTTTTTTTTAAATTTTGGGATGGTGGTGTGCCACAGGATTTTTTAATGTAAAAAAGTGTGCCACGGCAAAAAAAAGGTTAAAAATCACTGCTCTAACTGAATCATGAAAGAAAATGTTTGGGTTTAGTGGCCCTTTAAATACTTTACATTTTCAGCATAGGAACATCCATATTTAAAAATACAAAATAATGTACACACATAACAAAATGCCCTCTTTTAAATTCACTAAAGCACTTTACTGTCTCTTTAATGCTAATCCTGAGGCAGCCTCTGACCAGGAGACAATATCTTTTGATGACTTCTAGAACCTGTAGAGAAGCTTTACAGACAGCATGAATAGTTGGACCAGTGTGTAATAGTCTTCTCTTTATATCATGTTACTCATTAGGTGGCTTGCTGAGCCTTCATTGGCAGATCACATACATCCTCAGAATGCATACTTTTTAAGCAACCTCAGTAACAAAAGTTACTGTAATACCTGAATATTTTTTAATATATATATTGAGCTTTTATGAAGGAGTCGAAGTCAGAAGTTTCCATCTAAAGGGGAGGCGAGTCCACGGCTTCATTCATTACTTTCTTTTTAAAGACACGATGAGTCCACGGATTTCATCCTTACTTGTGGGATTACACCTCCTGGTCAGGAGGAGGAGGCAAAGATCACCACAGCAGAGCTGTTATATAGCTCCTCACTTCCCTCCCACTCCATTCATTCTCTTTGCCTACATTAGTGATAGGAAGAGGTAAAGTGAGGTGTTAGATTAGATTCTTCAATCAAGAGTTTATTATTTTTTAAGTAGTGCCAGAGAGTGCTGCTTTGTCCTAGGGTGTAGCTGTAGTCCATATCAGTCTCTTCAGTAGAGCTTTTGGTGGCTTTAGAGCAATGGGAACTGGTGGGACATAATTCTCACTACACCTCCCATACTGTTATGCTGCCCTTCTCATGATGGCCTAAGCAATATCTAACTCAGGCCCTATCTTTTTCCACAGGGCTATAGGAGGGAAAGGACCTCTTAAACCTGTTAGAGCTGTCCTGCTGTCGGACAGCATTAAAGTAAGTGCAGTCTTTGTTATTCTGGGGCATAAATACAATGGACTCAGAGAGGATTCTGCACTTATTCGTTTATATGGCTATACATTTATTTTACTTGGGAACATGGGCTCTTCATGTATAGAGGGTTTTCCTATAGTGATAGCATATGTACAGGCACTGGGCTGGGACTTCAAAGCTGGGCTATCGGTTATTTTTATTAAAATTTGACCGGGAAGCTGTGTACATTTTTGACGTGCGGGGCTACTTTTTGCGCGCTTTTGACTCTAGAGACGCCGCACAGTTTATTTGGGCATCCGTTCCGGAGTTCCGGTTACGTTCAGACATCTCCACTGTTTGTCTAGTAGGACATCGGGCGTTGCGCTAGAACCGCATGGTTAAGAAAGCAAGCGGTTGGTAGCGTTCTGAAGCCTGACTTGAAACATTGCTGGGGGAGCGGTCTGGAGACCGGTTGGCAGGTAGGCGCCTCAGCAGAGCTGTTGAGGCGGAGAGGTGTCTGATTGCGGAGCAAATTATTTTTTAAACTGTTTAAATGTGAGACGTTTTTGCTCAGCTCAGTAAAATAGTTGATTTTTACTATTTAAAGGCACAGTATTCTGTTATTCTTCAGGATTTATCAGTATTAGTTTTAAAATTGTTTTTTTTCTTTTTGCACACTCTTGTTTTAATACAGTAAGAGAGTTATGAGTTAAAAATGTAAAGGGTCAGTATAAATTAAAAGGCCAGTTTCAATTTTTTTATTTTTATTTCATTATTGTCTGTTCTATAACATGGATTTAGAAGCTGTACAAAATGTTACTTGTACCATGTGTTTGGATGCCAATGTGGAACATCCAGTTCCTTTTTGTCCCTCATGTGTTGAGAGGGCTCTAAGCTATAGAGAAAAAAAAATTAATGATAAAAATTTGTCAAAGGAGGATGCTTCTCAGGACTCTAACGATGAGATGCAGAGTATGCCACAGCTTTCTCCCCAAGCGTCCCAACCTTTAACGCCCTCTCAAGCAGTGCCCTGTACTTCTTCTTTAGCTTCTGCCGCAGTTACGTTAAAAGACATAGCTGCAGTTATGTCTTCTACACTTTCTGATGCGTTATCTATCTTTCCTATACTTCAAGACAAACGTAAAAGGAACTATGTGGTCAATGAAGTTTCTGATGCTATGGTGGCAATCTCGGATGCACCCTCCCAGGGATCTGAGATGAAGGGTATGGAGGTTCTATCGGAAGGTGACATTTCTCATGGAGTTCCTTACCTATGACTGATTCAGAAGTTGTCTCTTTCAGGTTTAAACTGGAACACCTCCGACCTGTTACTCAGGGAGGTTTTAGTGACTTTGGACGACTGTGACTCCATGGTAGTGGTCGTTCCTGAGAAATCGAGTAAGTTAGACAAATACTTTGAAGTTCCTTCTTACTCAGATGTTTTTCCAGTTCCCAAGCAAACTTCGGAGATTATTTCTAAGGAATGGGAGAGACCAGGTATTCCCTTCTCTCCTTCTCCTATTTTCAAGAAGATGTTCTTTATAGCGGACACTGTCAGGGAAACTTGGCAAACGGTTCCTAAGGTGGAGGGGGCTATTTCCACCTTGGCCAAACTAACTACTATTCCTATTGAGGATAGTTGTGCCTTCAAATACCCTATGGACAAGAAGTTGGAGGGTCTACTTAAAAAGATCTATGTTCACCAGGGTCTGCTATTGCAACCGGCTGCGTGCATTGCTACGGTCACCAGTGCGGCAGCTTATTGGTTTGATGCTCTCGCGGAGTGTCTTAAGACTGAGACTTCTTCAGAGGAAATCCAGGATCGGATTAAAGCTCTGAAATTAGCCAACTCTTTTATAACAGTTGCTTCTCTGCAAATTACTAAATTGGCGGCTAAGAGTTCAGGTTTTTCTATCCTAGCCCGCAGAGCCTTATGGTTGAAGCCTTGGTCTGCAGATGTATCATCCAAATCTAAGCTCCTGGCAATTCCTTACAAGGGAAAGACCTCGTTTGGGTCTGACTTGAAGGAAATTATCTCTGACATCACGGGAGGCAAGGGTAATCTCCTTCCTCAAGATAAAAGAAACAAACAGAAAGGGCAACAAAGTAATTTTCGTTCCTTTCAAAATTTCAAGGGAAATTCCTTCTCTTCTTCCTCTATACAGGAAGGAAACTATTCACAATCTAAGTCTACTTGGAGACCCAACCAATCTTGGAGCAAGGGTAAACAATCCAAGAAACCTGCTGCCGATTCCAAGTCAGCATGAAGGGTTTGCCCCCAATCCGGGACCGGATCTGGTAGGGGGCAGACTTTCCTTCTTCATTCAGGCTTGGGTGCGGGATGTTCAGGATCCCTGGGCTATAGAAATAAAGTCTCAGGGATACAAACTGGAGTTCAGAAATGATCCTCCCCGAGGATGATTTCTTCTTTCAAGATTATCCGCAGACCAGATTAAAAGAGAGGCGTTCTTACATTGTGTAAGAGACCTCTCCTCCATGGGAGTAATTTGTCCCGTTCCTGTACAGGAACACGGACATGGTTTTTATTCAAATCTGTTTGTAGTTCCCAAAAAGGAGGGAACTTTCAGACCTATCTTAGACCTCAAGAGTCTAAACAAGTTTCTCAGAGTTCCATCATTCAAGATGGAAACTATTTGTTCCATTCTTCCATTGATCCAGGAGGGTCAATTTTTGACAACAGAGGATTTAAAAGACGCATATATTCATGTTCCTATCCACAGAGATCATCACAAGTTTCTAAGGTTTGCCTTTCTGGACGAACACTTTGATTTTCACAAAGGTTCTGGGGTCTCTGCTGGCGGTTCTAAGACCGCGGGGCATTGCAATGGCGCCTTATCTGGACGATATTCTAATCCAGGTGTCATCTTGTCAGCAGGCAACGTCCCATACCGACATTGTGCTATCCTTCCTGAGAACTCACGGATGGAAGGTAAATCTGGAAAATAGTTCTTTAATCCCGAAGACAAGGGTGACCTTCTTGGGAACTCTAATCGATTCTATATCCATGAGAATTTTTCTGACAGAGGTCAGAAAATCAAAGATTCTGGATATATGTCTAGCCCTTCAGTCCACTCCTCAGCTGTCAGTGGCCTAGTGCATGGAGGTAATCGGATTGATGGTGGCGGCAATGGACATCATACCGTTTTCTCGGTTTCACCTCAGGCTACTGCAGTTAAGCATGCTCAGGCAGTGGAATGGAGATTATACGGATTTGTCTCCTCGAATAACCCTGGATCAGGAGACGAGGGACTCTCTCCCAGGGGACATGCTTTCGCAGACTTTCATGGGTGATTGTGAAAACGGACGCCAGCCTTTTAGGATGGGGAGCAGTCTGGGGCTCTCTAAAGGCTCAGGGAGTATGGACTCAGGCAGAGTCTCTTCTCCCTAACAACATCCTAGAGCTCAGGGCGATCTTCAATTCTCTTCGGGCCTCAGTTGGCTTCGGCCCAGTTCATCAGATTCCAGTCGGACAACATAGCGGCAGTGGCTTACATCAATCATCAGGGGGCAACAAGGGGTTCCTTAGCGAGGACCGAAGTAGCCAAGATAATCCGGTGGGCGGAGGCCCATTCTTGCCATCTGTCAGTGATCCACATCCCGGGGGTGGACAGCTGGGAGGCGGATTTTCTGAGCAGGCAGACTTTTCATCCGGGGGGGTGGGAACTCCATCCGGAAATATTCTCCAACCTGATTCTCAAATGGGGTCTGCCGGAGTTGGATCTCATGCTTTGGCAGTTCCTTGGTCCTTCAGCCTAGCATATCTATTCCCCCCGTTTGCTCTTCTTCCCCGGGTTATTGCTCGAATCAAACAGGAGAAGGCATCAGTGATCCTCATCGCTCCTGCGTGGCCTCGCAGGCTTTGGTATGCCGATCTGGTGGACATGTCATCCCTACCACCTTGGAAACTTCCATTGAGGAAGGACCTTCTCATTCAAGGACCCTTCCTTCACCCAAATCTAGCTTCTCTGAATCTGACTGCTTGGAGTTTGAACGCTTAATTCTATCCAAGCGGGGTTTCTCTGATTCGGTCATAGAAACTTTAATTCAGGCGCGTAAACCTGTAAATAGAAAGATTTACCATAAGATATGGCGTAAATATCTTTATTAGTGTGAGTCCAAGGGCTACTCATGGAGTAGAGTTAGGATTCCCAGGATTTTGTCTTTTCTCCAAGAAGGATTGGAGAAGGGTTTATCGGCAAGTTCCCTAAAGGGTCTGATCTCTGCCTTAACTATTTTGTTACACAAGCGTCTGGCAGATGTCCCAGATGTTCAATCCTTTTGTCAGGCTTTGGTTATAATCAGGCCTGTGTTTAGACCAATTGCTCCTCCATGGAGTCTGAATTTAGTTCTTAAAGTTCTTCAAGGGGCTCCGTTTGAGCCTATGCATTCCTTAGATATTAAGTTGTTATCTTGGAAAGTTTTATTTCTTCTTGCCATTTCTTCAGCTCGAAGAGTGTCTGAGCTTTCGGCATTGCAATATAATTCATCTTACCTTATTTTTCATTCGGATAAGGTGGTTTTACATACTAAACTTGGTTTTCTTCCTAAGGTTGTTTCAGACAGGAACATTAATCAGGAGATTGTTGTTCCTTCCTTGTGTCCTTATCCTTCTTCTCAAAAGGAACGTCTTTTGCACAATTTGGACGTGGTTCGTGCTCTGAAATTTTATTTACAAGCGACTAAGGACTTTCGTCAGTCGTCTTCTTTGTCATTTTCTCTGGAAAATGTAAGGGTCAGAAAGCTACGGCTACCTCTCTTTCTTTTTGGCTGAAGAGTATCATCCGTTTTGCATATGAGACTGCTGGACAGCAGCCTCCTGAAAGAGTTACGGCTCATTCCACTAGGGCTGTGGCTTCCTCATGGGCATTCAAAAATTAATCTTCTGTTGAACAGATTTGCAAGGCTGCAACTGGGTCCTCTCTTCACACTTTTTCTAAATTTTACAAATTTGATACTTTTGCTTCTGCTGAGGCCGTTTTTTTAGAGTAAAGGTTCTTCAGGCAGTGGTGCCTTCCGTTTAGGTTCCCTGTCTTGTCCCTCCCTTATCATCTGTGTACTCTAGCTTTGGTATTGTATCCCACAAGTAAGGATGAAATCCGTGGACTCATCGTGTCTTTAAAAAGAAAAGAAAATTTATGCTTACCTGATAAATTTGTTTCTTTTTAGACACGATGAGTCCACGGCCGCCCTGTTCTCTGAGACAGGTCATTAATGTTTGTAAACTTCAGACACCTCTGCACCTTGGCTTTTTCCTTTCTCTTCCTAACTTCGGTCGAATGACTGGAGTGGGAGGGAAGGGAGGAGCTATATAACAGCTCTGCTGTGGTGCTCTTTGCCTCCTCCTGCTGACCAGGAGGTGTAATCCCACAAGTAATGATGAAATCCGTGGACTCAGTGTCTAAAAAGAAACAAATTTATCAGTTAAATTTTCTTTTTGGGAATTAAGAACCTGGCCACCAGAAGGAGGCAAAGACACCCCAGCCAAAGGCTTAAATACCTCCCCCACTCCCCTCATCCCCCAGTCATTCTTTGCCTTTCGTCACAGGAGGTTGGCAGAGAAGTGTCAGAAGATTCAGTTTAGTCTCTTATGGAGGGTAATACTCTTCGGAATGGGACTGTAGTTTTAAATAGCCCTGTCAGCCTCTCAGTGAGAGCCTGGGTGAAAGTTAGAGTCCGGAGATGCAGGGAGAGTCTTTCTGCGAAACCATCCCAACTCATATTAACAGCTCCACAAGCAATCAGAGTTGACGAGTTTCGCTGCCTGCTTTCTGCACTCAAATCCATGTCAGGAGCGGCGATGCGTCTACCTGTCGCACTTGAAGGGCCGTGTTCCTGTTCCACTGCATAGATTCTGGTAAGATTGTTTCATTTTTTTATACATGATGATAACACAGAAGACAGGGTCACAGTGTGGCGCCTTTTATCTTATGAAATCAAGAGTTAATATTCCTGGTAAGGGGATTATTGAACGGGGGGGTTATACATAATATTGTTTATTGTGTTATTGCTGCATTATGTGCGAGATGAGGCTCTGGCAATGGTGGAACTTTCAGGTTGACTTCCGGGAGTATTTGCGTGGCCGTTTTTTGGCATGTTTTCTCCTTAGTGCAGGGGCTGTACTGCGAGGCATCCCATGTGACCGGGTGTCGCGGTCCCCACTTCCTCTGTTGATCAGCAGCGCAGGAGACAAATCGGTTTCTGTAGTCCTGGTCACATGCAGTGCCCCGGGGTCCAACCGTTATTCCTACCGGAGAGTTTCGTTGGTCGTCAGATTTTGCGGATCAACTGAAAACAGCGGTATCGAAAGTGATCCATGCCTTTCCACGTTCTACTAAGCGCAAATATCAGAGACGTTATACGATGACGAGGCCCACTCCGACTCTTCAGAGGAGACTCCTTCTGGGTCAGAGTCCGTGTCATCTCACCCTCTGGCTGCGGAGGAGCCTGACTTTAGGTTTAGGATAATTTGCGCTTTTTGATAAAGCAAGTGCTTGCTACTCTGGAGGTCCCGGAACAGAAGTCCGGAGGAACCTTCGATTCCTAAGTTTGAGAAGATATTCGAGGACAGGGTGGTGCCTCAGACCTTCCCGGTTCCTGTTAAGATGGCTAATATTATTAAGAATGAATGGGAGCGATTAGGTTCTACCTTTTCCCCTTCTTCTTCCTTTAAGAAACTGTTCCCCGTCCAGGACTCTCAGCTCGAGCTGTGGGGGACTGTCCCTAAGTTGGATGGTGCTATTTCCACGCTAGCGAAGCGGGCAACTATTCCTCTCGAGGATAGTTCGTCGTTTAAAGAGCCCATGGATAAAAAGGTTAAAAAACATGCTAAGTTAAATTCTTGATAAAGCCCAGAAGGGTGAAACGCGTTGAATGGGACCTGCCACACTTTACTGAACACTTTACTGAATGACTGTCACCATGCCTTGTGACCCTGCAGTTTGAAGTCTATTTGTGACCCTGCAGTCTGAAGTCTATCCTTAAAAAAAGACTCTACGGAGTGTATTACTACTGCCAAATCTACAGAAGAAAATCCTCGATCTTCACCAATACTGAGGAGGCTTAGGTGAAATAAATCATTAGGGTTATAAAAAAGAAGGATGACCGTACTATAGAGACGGAACACGACCTCTGAAACAAAGAGAGGATCAGGTGACTCATCACGGCATCAGAACCGAACAGTCTGTGAATCACTCACAGTGAATAAGGATCAGCGGTTGCAACCGGGACATAAAAAGGTACCTCTCCTTTCTTTTTTTTACTAAGTATGCATACGTGAATTGTATAAAGGTGTTTAAAAAACCTTTCACAAAAAGACACTCCCCTCCGTAACAAATTGGCTTCAAAATAGCCGCTAGCTGGATTCAAAAACTGGGATAACGACCACTGCAGTGTATAAATATAACGAAGTATCAAATACTGACAATTTATCCCTATCTATGAGAACGGAAACTTTGTAGCATTGCTATCACCGATAAAGAAACTTTCAGTCACTTCTTTTAATTTGTTAAGTTCATTTATAAAGTAACTGTTTGGTTTTAAGATTTGCATAGATCGCAGTATACCTATATATTGGTTTGAATAACAGATTTTATGATTGGTCTGGATAAATCAATATTTGAATTTAAAACAACAGTGTTTTATGAGGATACTATATATTTCTAGCTAGAGTTTTATTTGTTTATTTCTAATAGGGAGACGTCCCTTAATTTTAAAGATATATATTGTTTAAATGTGAATATAGATTTTTAATAAATAAATAATATTTGAAACCACTAGTTATACTGAATTCATAATTTCTTCTGTTATGTGTGATCAGTCCACGGGTCATCATTACTTCTGGGATATAACTCCTCCCCAACAGGAAATGCAAGAGGATTCACCCAGCAGAGCTGCATATAGCTCCTCCCCTCTACGTCACTCCCAGTCATTCTCTTGCACCCAACGACTAGATAGGATGTGTAAGAGGACTATGGTGATTATTCTTAGTTTTTATGACTTCAATCAAAAGTTTGTTATTTTACAATGACACCGGAGTGTGTTATTGCCTCTCTGGCAGAGTTTGAAGAAGAATCTACCAGAGTTTTACTATGATTTTAGCCGGAGTAGTTAAGATCATATTGCTGTTCTCGGCCATCTGAGGAGAGGTAAAAACTTCAGATCAGGGGACAGCGGGCAGATGAATCTGCATAGAGGTATGTAGCAGTTTTTATTTTCTGACAATGGAATTGATGAGAAAATCCTGCCATACCGATATAATGTCATGTATGTATACTTTGCACTTCAGTATTCTGGGAATGGTACTTCACTGGAATTACTCTGTAAAAAGTACATAAGAATTTTTTTATATGTATTGATTATGTTAAACGTTTTTGCTGGAATGTAGAATCGTTTACATTTAGTGAGGTACTGAGTGAATAAATGTTTGGGCTATTTTTCCACTTGGCAGTTGCTTATTCTAATTATGACAGTTTCGTTTCTCCCTCACTGCTGTGTGTGAGGGGGAGGGGCCGTTTTTGGCGCTCTTTGCTACGCATCAAAATTTCCAGTCAGTTGCTCATTGTATTTCCTGCATGATCCGGTTCATCTCTACAGAACTCAGGGGTCTTCAAAACTTCTTTTGAGGGAGGTAGATTCTCTCAGCAGAGCTGTGAGAATTATATATTGACTGTGATAAAAAACGTTACTCTGTAATTTTTTTTTTTTTTTTTTTTTTTTTCTGCTTCAGATTTAATTAATTTTGCTTTGCTAATGGGAAACCTTTGCTAAAGTTGTGTTGTTTACAAGGATTGATGCTATAACTGTTTTTCAGTTTATTATTTCAACTGTCATTAATCGTTTAGTGTTTCTTTGAGGCACAGTACGTTTTTATTAAATAAAATTGTAGCCAAGTTGCAAGTTTATTTGCTAGTGTGTTGAACATGTCTGATTCAGAGGAAGATACCTGTGTCATTTGTTCCAATGCCAAGGTGGAGCCCAATAGAAATTTATGTACTAACTGTATTGATGCTACTTTAAATAAAAGCCAATCTGTACAAATTGAACAAATTTCACCTAACAGCGAGGGGAGAGTTATGCCGACTAACTCGCCTCACGTGTCAGTACCTGCATCTCCCGCTCGGGAGGTGCGTGATATTGTGGCGCCCAGTACATCTGGGCGGCCATTACAGATAACATTACAAGATATGGCTACTGTTATGACTGAAGTTTTGGCTAAATTACCAGAACTAAGAGGCAAGCGTGATCACTCTGGGGTGAGAACAGAGTGCGCTGATAATACTAGGGCCATGTCTGATACTGCGTCACAGCTTGCAGAGCATGAGGACGGAGAGCTTCATTCTGTGGGTGACGGTTCTGATCCAAACAGATTGGATTCAGATATTTAAAATTTTAAATTTAAATTGGAGAACCTCCGTGTATTACTAGGGGAGGTTTTAGCGGCTCTGAATGATTGTAACACAGTTGCAATACCAGAGAAAATGTGTAGGTTGGATAAATATTTTGCGGTACCGGCGAGTACTGATGTTTTTCCTATACCTAAGAGACTTACTGAAATTGTTACTAAGGAGTGGGATAGACCCGGTGTGCCGTTCTCACCCCCTCCAATATTTAGAAAAATGTTTCCAATAGACGCCACCACACGGGACTTATGGCAAACGGTCCCTAAGGTGGAGGGAGCAGTTTCTACCTTAGCTAAGCGTACCACTATCCCGGTTGAGGATAGCTGTGCTTTTTCAGATCCAATGGATAAAAAACTAGAGGGTTACCTTAAGAAAATGTTTGTTCAACAAGGTTTTATATTGCAACCCCTTGCATGCATCGCGCCGGTCACGGCTGCTGCAGCATTCTGGATTGAATCTCTGGAAGAGAACATTAGTTCAGCTACGCTGGACGAGATTACGGACAGGTTTAGAGTCCTTAAACTAGCTAATTCTTTCATTTCGGAAGCCGTAGTACATTTAACCAAACTTACGGCTAAGAATTCAGGATTCGCCATTCAGGCACGCAGAGCACTGTGGCTAAAATCCTGGTCAGCTGATGTTACTTCTAAATCTAAATTGCTTAATATACCTTTCAAGGGGCAGACCTTATTCGGGCCCGGGTTGAAGGAGATTATCGCTGACATTACAGGAGGTAAAGGCCATGCCCTGCCTCAGGACAAAGCCAAAGCTAAGACTAGACAGTCTAATTTTCGTTCCTTTCGTAATTTCAAAGCAGGAGCAGCATCAACTTCCTCTGCACCAAAACAGGAAGGAGCTGTTGCTCGTTACAGACAAGGCTGGAGACCTAATCAGTCCTGGAACAAGGGCAAGCAGGCCAGGAAACCTGCTGCTGCCCCTAAGACAGCATGAATCGAGGGCCCCCGATCCGGGACCGGATCTGGTGGGGGGCAGACTTTCTCTCTTCGTCCAGGCTTGGGCAAGAGATGTTCAGGATCCCTGGGCGCTAGAGATCATATCTCAGGGATACCTTCTGGACTTCAAATTCTCTCCCCCAAGAGGGAGATTTCATCTGTCAAGGTTGTCAACAAACCAAATAAAGAAAGAGGCGTTTCTACGCTGCGTACAA
Source organism: Bombina bombina (assembly GCF_027579735.1). Classification (NCBI taxonomy): domain Eukaryota; kingdom Metazoa; phylum Chordata; class Amphibia; order Anura; family Bombinatoridae; genus Bombina; species Bombina bombina. Next base: position 406,860,097 of record NC_069505.1, read on the forward strand.
GATCTTTTATTAATGGGAGTGATCCATCCGGTTCCGCGGTCGGAACAAGGACAAGGGTTTTACTCAAATCTGTTTGTAGTTCCCAAAAAAGAGGGAACTTTCAGGCCAATCTTGGATTTAAAGATCCTAAACAAATTCCTAAGAGTTCCATCGTTCAAAATGGAAACTATTCGGACAATTTTACCCATGATCCAAAAAGGTCAGTACATGACCACAGTGGATTTAAAGGATGCTTACCTTCACATACCGATTCACAAGGATCATTACCGGTATCTAAGGTTTGCCTTTCTAGACAGGCATTACCAATTTGTAGCTCTTCCATTCGGATTGGCTACGGCTCCAAGAATCTTCACAAAGGTTCTGGGTACTCTTCTAGCGGTCCTAAGACCGCGAGGAATTTCGGTAGCTCCATACCTGGACGACATTCTGATACAAGCTCCAAGCTTTCAAACTGCCAAGTCTCATACAGAGTTAGTACTGGCATTTCTAAGGTCGCATGGATGGAAGGTGAACGAAAAGAAGAGTTCTCTCTTTCCACTCACAAGAGTTCCCTTCTTGGGGACTCTGATAGATTCTGTAGAAATGAAGATTTACCTGACAGAAGACAGGTTAACAAAGCTTCAAAATGTATGCCGTGTCCTTCATTCCATTCAACACCCGTCAGTAGCTCAATGCATGGAGGTGATCGGCTTAATGGTAGCGGCAATGGACATAGTACCTTTTGCTCGCCTACATCTCAGACCTCTGCAATTGTGCATGCTAAGACAGTGGAATGGGGATTACTCAGATTTGTCCCCTACTCTGAATCTGGATCAAGAGACCAGAAATTCTCTTCTATGGTGGCTTTATCGGCCACATCTATCCAGGGGGATGCCATTCAGCAGGCCAGACTGGACAATTGTAACAACAGACGCCAGCCTACTAGGTTGGGGCGCTGTCTGGAATTCTCTGAAGGCTCAGGGTTTATGGAATCAGGAGGAGAGCCTCCTTCCAATAAACATTCTGGAATTGAGAGCAGTTCTCAATGCCCTTCTGGCTTGGCCCCAGTTAACAACTCGGGGGTTCATCAGGTTTCAGTCGGACAACATCACGACTGTAGCTTACATCAACCATCAGGGAGGGACAAGGAGCTCCCTAGCAATGATGGAAGTATCAAAGATAATTCGCTGGGCAGAGTCTCACTCTTGCCACCTGTCAGCAATCCACATCCCGGGAGTGGAGAACTGGGAGGCGGATTTCTTGAGTCGTCAGACTTTTCATCCGGGGGAGTGGGAACTTCATCCGGAGGTCTTTGCCCAAATACTTCGACGTTGGGGCAAACCAGAGATAGATCTCATGGCGTCTCGTCAGAACGCCAAACTTCCTCGCTACGGGTCCAGATCCAGGGATCCGGGAGCGGTTCTGATAGATGCTTTGACAGCACCTTGGACCTTCGGGATGGCTTATGTGTTTCCACCCTTCCCGATGCTTCCTCGATTGATTGCCAGAATCAAACAGGAGAGAGCATCAGTGATTCTAATAGCGCCTGCATGGCCACGCAGGACTTGGTATGCAGATCTAGTGGACATGTCATCCTGTCCACCTTGGTCTCTACCTCTAAAACAGGACCTTCTGATTCAGGGTCCATTCAAACATCAAAATCTAACTTCTCTGAAGCTGACTGCTTGGAAATTGAACGTTTGATTTTATCAAAACGTGGTTTTTCTGAGTCGGTTATTGATACCCTGATACAGGCTAGGAAGCCTGTTACCAGAAGGATTTACCATAAGATATGGCGTAAATACCTATCCTGGTGCGAATCCAAAGGTTACTCTTGGAGTAAGGTTAGGATTCCTAGGATATTGTCCTTTCTACAAGAAGGTTTAGAAAAGGGTTTATCGGCTAGTTCATTAAAGGGACAGATCTCAGCTCTGTCCATTTTGTTGCACAAGCGTCTGTCAGAAATTCCAGACGTCCAGGCTTTTTGTCAAGCTTTAGCTAGGATCAAGCCTGTGTTTAAAACTGTTGCTCCGCCATGGAGTTTAAACCTGGTTCTTAACGTTTTACAAGGAGTTCCGTTTGAACCCCTTCATTCCATTGATATAAAGTTGTTATCTTGGAAAGTTCTATTTTTAACGGCTATTTCTTCGGCTCGGAGAGTCTCTGAGTTATCAGCCCTACATTGTGATTCTCCTTATTTGATTTTTCATTCAGATAAGGTAGTTCTGCGTACAAAACCTGGGTTCTTACCTAAGGTAGTCACTAACAGGAACATCAATCAAGAGATCGTTGTTCCTTCTTTGTGCCCGAATCCTTCTTCAAAGAAGGAACGTCTTCTGCACAATCTGGATGTAGTTCGTGCCCTCAAGTTCTATTTGCAGGCAACTAAGGAATTTCGACAAACGTCTTCCCTGTTTGTCGTGTACTCTGGTCAGAGGAGAGGTCAAAAGGCTTCGGCTACCTCTCTTTCCTTCTGGCTTCGTAGCATAATTCGTTTAGCCTATGAGACTGCTGGACAGCAGCCTCCTGAAAGAATTACAGCCCATTCTACTAGAGCTGTGGCTTCCACTTGGGCCTTTAAGAATGAGGCCTCTGTTGAACAGATTTGCAAGGCTGCAACTTGGTCTTCGCTCCATACTTTTTCAAAATTTTACAAATTTGACACTTTTGCTTCTTCGGAGGCTATTTTTGGGAGAAAGGTTCTTCAGGCAGTGGTTCCTTCTGTATAATGAGCCTGCCTAGCCCTCCCGTCATCCGTGTACTTTTGCTTTGGTATTGGTATCCCAGAAGTAATGATGACCCGTGGACTGATCACACATAACAGAAGAAAACATAATTTATGCTTACCTGATAAATTCCTTTCTTCTGTTGTGTGATCAGTCCACGGCCCGCCCTGTTTTTTAAGGCAGGTAAATATTTTTTAAATTATACTACAGTCACCACTTCACCCTTGGTTTCTCCTTTCTCGTTGGTCCTTGGTCGAATGACTGGGAGTGACGTAGAGGGGAGGAGCTATATGCAGCTCTGCTGGGTGAATCCTCTTGCATTTCCTGTTGGGGAGGAGTTATATCCCAGAAGTAATGATGACCCGTGGACTGATCACACAACAGAAGAAAGGAATTTATCAGGTAAGCATAAATTATGTTTTCCAAGCTTTCATTAGCGCTGCTAAATTTCCTTATTTTTGTTTACATTGTTATGCAGTTTTCTTGAGGGAAAAACTTGTTTAGCAGCAGGAACCCACCTTTAGGCACTCCTATCATACCACATTTTCAAGTAAAATATTTCAGCACACAGGGTTTGTTTTTCAACCAGCAGCGGCTGTAGCTGCGGTTTCCGGAGCTGCGACATATTGGTGTGAATCCCTGTGTGATATGGTCGAGATGGAGACTTCCATCGACGAGATACAGGATAAGATTAAGGCGTTAAGGGTCACCAATTCTTTCATTTGTGATGCCAATATGCAAATTATTTGCCTGAACGCAAAGGTTTCATGATTCTTCGTTTTAGATCGCAGGGCTCTGTGGCTAATGTTTTGGTCGGCGGACATGATCTCTAAGTTGAGGCTGTTGTCTCTGCATTTTCAAGGAAAGATTCTGTTCAGTCCAGGATTGGATTTGATCATATCCACGGTTACTGGAGGCAAGGGAGCTTTCCTACCGCAGGATAAGAAGGCTTGATCTACTTTTCGTCCCTTTCGTGCGGACAAGTCCCAGCGCCAGCAGCCCGCTGCAAAAGTGGATCAGTCCATGGGAACTTGGAAGCCTGCTTAGTCTTGGAACAAATCCTAACAGAACAAGAAGCCCGCCGAGACAAAATCGGCATGAAGGGGCGGCCCGACCGGTCTCCAAACCAAGTAGGGGGCAGATTGTCTCTCTTCTCCGAAGCCTGGTTGCAGAACGTTCAGGACCCTTGGGTTCTGGAGGTTGTCGCCCAGGGTTACAGGATAGGATTCAGGTCCCATGCGCCCAGGGGCAAAATATTCCTGTCAAACCTGTCTTCAAGACCGGAAAAGAGAGAGGCCTTTCTAGACTGTGTGAGGGATCTCTCCTCTCTAGGTGTTATCGTATCAGTACCCCAAGCAGAAAGGGGTCTAGGGTATTATTCAAATCTTTTTGTGGTTCCAAAGAAGGAGGGCACGTTCCGCCCGATTCTGGACCTAAAGTGTTTAAACAAGTTTCTGGACGTTCCATCGTTCAAAATGGAAACGATCAGATCTATTCTGCCCCTAGTTCAAGAGGGGCAGTTTATGATGACAATAGAATTGAAGGATGCTTACCTTCATGTTCCAATTCACAGGGACCACTTCAAGTTCCTAAGATTTGCGTTTCTGGACCAACACTTTTAAGTTTGTGGCCCTTCCCTTTGGTCTGGCGACAGCACCAAGAGTCTTCACGAAGGTTCTGGGGGCGCTACTTGCAGTGGACAGATCCAGGGGCATTGCTGTGGCGCCCTATTTGGACGACATCCTAGTCCAGGCGCTGTCGTTCAGCCTCGCAGAGGATCATTCAAGGGCTCTTCTTTTCTTGCTCCAATCTCACGGTTGGAAGATCAACTCAGGAAAGAGTTCCCTTGTTCCCAGCAACAGGGTGGAGTTCCTGGGCACGATAATAGACTCTATGTCCATGAAAATATTTCTCACAGATCAACGACGCAGGAAGATTGCATCCACCTGTCTTGCCTTTCAGTCCATCCAGCATAGACGTCATCCCTTTCGCCAGGTTCCATCTCAGACCTCTTCAATTGTGCATGTTGAGACAGTGGAACGGCGATCATTTAGATCTATCACAGCGGATATCCAAAGGATGCTCGGACCAGGGACTCCCTCTCTTGGTGGATCCTTCCGGAGCTTCTGTCCCTGGGGACATCCTTCTTGAGACCTTCCTGGGAGATTGTGACCACTGATGCGAGTGTCGTAGGATGGGGAGCTGTTTGGGGTGCCAGGTTGGCACAAGGAAAATGGACCCGGGAGGAGTCTCTCACTTCCGATAAATATTCTGGAACTTCGAGCAATTTAAAATGCTCTGGGGTCGTTCAGCTTCATCAGATTCCAGACCGACAACATTACCTCGATGGCTTACATCAACCATCAGGGGGGTACGAGGAGCTCCCTAGCAATGAGGGAGGTGTCTCGGATTTTGGAGTGGGCGGAGTCCCACAGCTGCTCGCTTTCAGCGATCCACATTCCAGGTGTGGACAACTGGGAAGCGGACTTTCTCAGTAGGCAATCCTTCCATCTGGGGGAATGGTCTCTTCACACCGAAGTGTTTGCGGAGATTTGTCTCAGATGGGGAACGCCAGAGATAGAGCTCATGGCGTCCAGACTCAATTGCAAGCTAACCAGAAAAACACTCTGCCCTCATATGTATAGGCTTAGTGTATATAGGTTTTAAAATATATCAACTTTATTAGTTTTATTTAAAAAGGGTTACACACAATAAAAACAGTTGCAGCAAGTAAAAGTGGTTTTCAAACTAATGTAGTGAAAATGGTGGATAGTTACAAATTCTTATCCTGAATTGATATCATGGATAGTAACTCCCACCTAAAGAGGATTTGTGGTAAACCTTAATGGTAAATGTATGTTTATAATCTGCTGTGGGCTAACATCCTTGCAAAATTAAGGCCAACCTGTTAGGGGCCACTAATCAGTCAAAGTGTACTCATATATTGTATACCTAACTGAGTGTTATGTGGATACTAAAATAAATTTTACCCATATGTACTCTGTGGTAGAGTACTGCAACAGGTGGGCCTCAATTTTGCAGGGATGTTAGCCCACAGCCAACATACCTTTACCATTAAGGTTTACCACAAATCCTCTTTAGGTTGGAGTTTCTATCCATGATATAAATTCAGGATAAGAATTTGTAACTATACACCATTTTCACTACATTAGTTTGAAAACCACTTTTACTTGCTGCAACAGTTTTTATTGTGTGTAACCCTTTTTAAATAAAACTAATAAAGTTGATATATTTTAAAATCTATATACACTAAGCCCATACATATGAGGGCAGAGTGCTTTTCTGGTTAGTATCCTGTCCAGCTCTATTGTTGGAATTGTTCTTGTATATGTTTCTCTCTGATACTCAGCACCTATACACAATTACATAGTATAACTACATATTAGATTATATTCTATACATTTAAATAAAGTGTTCCCTCAAAGTAATAAGAGTGGTGCCATTGCTCATCTCTCAAATTTCAATTGCAAGCTACCCCGATACGGGTCGAGGGATCCCCAGGCAGAGTTGATAGATGCCTTAGCGGTGCCTTGGGGGTTCAGCTTAGCTTAGGTTTTCCACCGTTATCACTTCTACCTCGTGAAGTGGAACGTATCAAACAGGAGCGAGCTTCGGCCACCCTGATTTCTCTATTGTGGCTGCGGAGGACGTGGTTTGATCTGGTGGGGATGTCATTCTCTCTGCCATGGAGGTTACCCTGTCACAGGGATCTGCTGGAACAGGGTCCCTTTCAACATCAAAATCTCATTTCTCTGAGGCTGACTGCGTGGAGATTGAATGCCTAGTCTTAGCCAAGAGAGGGTTTTCTGAAAGTGTGATGACACTCTAGTTCAGGCAAGGAAGCCAGTCACTTGTCACATCTACCATAAGGTGTGGAGGACTTACTTGTCCTGGTGTTAGAAGCATGGATATCCTTGGCACAAGGTGAAGGTATCAAGGATTCTGTCCTTTCTGCAGGAGGGTTTGGAGAAGGGTCTTGCCGCTAGTTCTTTAAAGGGACAAATTTTGTCATTATCAGTCTTGTTGCACAGGAGACTCGCTGAGCTTCCTGACATATAATCCTTTGTTCAGGCTCTGTCTAGAATTAGGCCTGTCTTTAGGCAGTCTGCTTCCCCATGGAGCTTAAACTTGGTCCTTAAGATGTTGCAGAGGGTTCCAATTTAGCCTATGCATTCCATTGACATTAAGATTTTGTCCTGGAACGTTCTCTTCCTGTTGGCTAATGCATCGGCACGCAGAGTATCTGAGCTTGCTGCCTTGCAATTCGAGCCTCCTTACCTGTTTTTTCATGTGGATAATAGGTACAATAGGTACACGAGACTCCGTCAAAGGGAGACCTATTGGATCTTCAAATTTGGAAGTCTTTATCCGGAGGGGTTAAATGATAACATTGATATGGCAGCATTTTGATTTTGTTCCCATATGTATTGATAAGATGTAATTATCTTCCTGTTATCACATTCCACATATTTATTTCAAGGACTGGCTAACACATTTTTTACAAGGATTGGCTTTCACCTTACAAATAGATAGTTTCCACCTATCTTCTTAATCTGGTATATATGAGTCATCATTACACCTCCCACAGTTAGATTGACACTTTTTCCATCTTTATATATTGATGGTACACAGCATACCACAGTGATTCACTTAACACCAATATCTGTCTCTTACACGGCAGGTACACATATAACTACGGTGAGTTATTCCACACTAGGTTTCTTCTTTCACATACACATATATATATTTGTTACATTTATGTCCTGTACCATAGTACACATTGCCCTCCCACTTGTAGTTTAGAGATACACATTATATTTCTATATAGTAATGGGGGAAATAAGATTTTGGTTATTATCCTTCACATTGCCACATTCTTATACTATTAGGATTATCCTTACTCACTTGATCAATTCTCACGTTCATATGGTAATATTTAACATTGTCACTAAGATTACATGATGTATTACTAGATGGCCATTGTCTTACATTATATATATTACTCACTATTGTACACCACAACCCATATACATCACAACTCATATAGGACTTCTTTTCTCTTTTTTCATTATGGTAGTAATTCTCATCCCCCTCCACACAACTATCATTCATAAGTATTACATGATAGTACACTGTCATCCCACACAAGTAGCACATATCACTGTCATCTATTGTTAATTCACTTCTTCACCCTTACACAATGCTATACTATCAACATTTCAATTCCACATTAGGTTACCAGACTATATTAGTTTTCACACCCTTTTGTTTATATATATATATATATATATATATATATATATATATATATATATATATATATATATATCTCTTTTGTAGATTAGTACCCCTAAAGGGACTCTCTCAGTGGTTGATATTATTTTCACACACTACCAATGATGAGCATAGACACTGCATTGGCAGTTTGCTGACACCTCTTCCCATTAGGGTTTGAATAGTTCTGTATATGATCGTGTCATTAGGTCTATTAATAGCCCTTGTTTTTCATAGACACCATAATATAGGAGTGATTTCCATGTATATATTAGTTCTCATGCACATAATGGACTATTTGAGTGCTTATTGAGACCACTTCTTAGACCTTAAGATCAACTGTTTTATAATAATATTTATTGTACGGTTCACTATAGTACACTCATTCATTATAACAAATAAGATCATATGTGTTGATCGATAAAATATGCAGATTGATGGCACATTAGTTGATCACGCTCTTCTAGCACTCTAATCACAGATTGGTCACGTCTCTGTCCCTCCCCTCTACCGCCCACACACCACATAAGGCGCCCATCCCATCTTGGCTCCGTCATTCTATTAAGAAACAGGGGAGTATACACTCCCCTTGTTCAATGACACACACATTCACCCCTCCCATCTGCTCAACACTAACCCTATCAAAGCTTAAAGCATTCACACTCCCACTTATGACGTCTACACCAAGCAGCACATCTAATAAAACATTTGTACGCTATCTGATCAGAGATATAAGGTTTTTAGTATAAATCCGGGTAGAGTTCTGTTTTATACTAGATATATTAAATAAATCTCAAGATCTTAGGCAATATGTGAATATGTATAAGCATGAAATTCAATGAAAATTATCGTCATTAACAAAGCTTGTATAAACAAAAGCACATTTAGTCATTAACACACTTCGGAGTGAATCGAATAGACACCAGATCGGACTGTAAATATATTTATTCACATGTCAGTGAAACATTGATGTTTTTCCCAGCAAGGGGATATGAGGTATGTGTTTTTACCATTTTTGCTGAGATTGTAGGTCTTTTGCCATTATATCTGACCATCGGTAAAGGATCCTTTGCACTTATTGTTTGATTGTAGGGGATTTTTGTATGTTTTTTAAAGAGACTACAGGTTGTTTTTAAATAAAATGTATGATTTATTGTTTTGTTTTTTAAAGAGATCACAGGTAGTATCTTAATATGTATTATTTCTCCTGTTAAGTGTGGTCAGTCCACGGGTCATCATTACTTCTGGGATATTATCTCCTCCCCTACAGGAAGTGCAAGAGGATTCACCCAGCAGAGCTGCTATATAGCTCCTCCCCCCTACGTCACCTCCAGTCATTCTCTTGCACCCAACGAATAGATAGGATGTGTGAGAGGACTGTGGTGATTTTAATTAGTTTATTACCTTCAATCAAAAGTTTGTTATTTTATAATAGCACCGGAGTGTGTTATTCATTCTCTGGTAGAATTTGAAGAAGAATCTACCTGAGTTTTTTCTATGATTTTAGCCGGAGTAGTTAAGATCATATTGCTGTTTCTCGGCCATCTGAGGAGAGGTAAACTTCAGATCAGGGGACAGCGGGCAGATTAATCTGCAAAGAGGTATGTAGCAGTTTATTATTTTCTGACATGGAATTGATGAGAAAATCCTGCCATACCGTTATAATGTAAACTCAGCCTTAAATACAGTAGATGTATCTGGTATCAGGCTGTCATGTATGTATATTTTACACTTCAGTATTCTGGGGAATGGTACTTCACTGGATTTTTACTGTATGCATAGACTTAACCTAATTGCAGGGACTTGCAATAGGTGTTTAAATAACAATTAATTTATTGAGGTTAAACGTTATTTTGCTGGCATGTAAAATCGTTTATTTCTCTGAGGTACTGGGTGAAAAAATGTTTTGGGCACTGTTTTTTTCCACTTGGCAATAGTTTTGTTTAAATTTAAACAGTTTACTGATCTCTCTCACTGTTATGTGTGAGGGGGAGGGGCCATTTTTGGCGCTTTTACTACGCATCAAAAAACTCAGTCAGAGGTTCATTTTCTTCCTGCATGATCCGGTTCATCTCTACAGAACTCAGGGATCTTCAAAGCTTGTTTTGAGGGAGGTAATCATTCACAGCAGAGCTGTGAAGATTGTAGTTGACTGTGATAAAAAACGTTTATTTGTGTATTTTTTTCTGCATGTCAGGGTTAGTTATCCTTTGCTAATGGGAACAATCCTTTGCTAAAATTGTATATTTCTTACAAAGATTTGATGCTATAATTTATTTATTTCAACTGTCATAATTTTTTCTGTGCTTCTTATAGGCACAGTTCGTTTTCATATTATTGTAAAGTACTTGAAAAGCATTTCCAAGTTGCTAGTTAATTGCTAGTGTGTTAAACATGTCTGATTCAGAGGAAGATACATGTGCTATATGTGCTAATGCCAAAGTGGAGCCCAATAGAAATTTATGTACTAACTGTATTGATGCTACTTTAAATAAAAGTCAATCTGTACAAATTGAACATATTTCACCAAACAACGAGGGGAGAGTTATGCCGACTAACTCGCCTCACGTGTCAGTACCTGCATCTCCCGCTCGGGAGGTGCGTGATATTGTAGCGCCGAGTACATCTGGGCGGCCATTACAAATCACATTACAGGATATGGCTACTGTTATGACTGAAGTTTTGGTTAAATTACCAGAACTGAGAGGTAAGCGTGATCACTCTGGGGTGAGAACAGAGTGCGCTGATAATATTAGGACCATGTCAGACAATGCGTCACAGGTGGCAGAACATGAGGACGGAGAACTTCATTCTGTGGGTGACGGTTCTGATCCAAACAGACTGGATTCAGATATTTCAAATTTTAAATTTAAGCTGGAAAACCTCCGTGTATTACTAGGGGAGGTGTTAGCGGCTCTGAATGATTGTAACACAGTTGCAATACCAGAGAAAATGTGTAGGTTGGATAGATATTTTGCGGTACCGGCGAGTACTGATGTTTTTCCTATACCTAAGAGACTTACTGAAATTGTTACTAAGGAGTGGGATAGACCCGGTGTGCCGTTCTCACCCCCTCCGATATTTAGAAAAATGTTTCCAATAGACGCCACCACACGGGACTTATGGCAAACAGTCCCTAAGGTGGAGGGAGCAGTTTCTACTTTAGCTAAGCGTACCACTATCCCGGTGGAGGATAGCTGTGCTTTTTCAGATCCAATGGATAAAAAAATTAGAGGGTTACCTTAAGAAAATGTTTGTTCAACAAGGTTTTATATTGCAACCTCTTGCTTGTATTGCGCCTGTCACGGCTGCAGCAGCATTTTGGTTTGAGTCTCTGGAAGAGACACTTCAATCGTCTACACTAGATGAGATTACACACAAACTTAAAGCCCTTAAGTTAGCTAACTCATTTATTTCAGATGCCGTAGTACATTTAACTAAACTTACGGCTAAGAATTCCGGATTCGCCATTCAGGCACGCAGAGCACTGTGGCTAAAATCCTGGTCAGCTGATGTTACTTCTAAATCTAAATTGCTTAATATACCTTTCAAAGGGCAGACCTTATTCGGGCCCGGGTTGAAAGAGATTATCGCTGACATTACAGGAGGTAAAGGCCATGCCCTGCCTCAGGACAAAGCCAAAGCTAAGGCTAGACAGTCTAATTTTCGTTCCTTTCGTAATTTCAAAGCAGGAGCAGCATCAACTTCCTCTGCACCAAAACAGGAAGGAGCTGTTGCTCGATACAGACAAGGCTGGAAACCTAACCAGTCCTGGAACAAGGGCAAGCAGGCCAGGAAACCTGCTGCTGCCCCTAAGACAGCATGAATCGAGGGCCCCCGATCCGGGACCGGATCTAGTGGGGGGCAGACTTTCTCTCTTCGCCCAGGCTTGGGCAAGAGATGTTCAGGATCCCTGGGCGTTAGAGATCATATCTCAGGGATACCTTCTGGACTTCAAATCCTCTACCCCAAGAGGGAGATTTCATCTGTCAAGGTTGTCAACAAACCAAACAAAGAAGGAAGCGTTTCTATGCTGCGTACAAGATCTTTTATTAATGGGAGTGATCCATCCAGTTCCGCGGTCGGAACAAGGACAAGGGTTTTACTCAAATCTGTTTGTAGTTCCCAAGAAAGAGGGAACTTTCAGGCCAATCTTGGATTTAAAGATCCTAAACAAATTCCTAAGAGTTCCATCGTTCAAGATGGAAACTATTCAAACAATTTTGCCCATGATCCAAGAGGGTCAGTACATGACCACAGTGGATTTAAAGGATGCTTACCTTCACATACCGATTCACAGAAATCATTACCGTTATCTAAGGTTTGCCTTTCTAGACAGGCATTACCAGTTTGTAGCTCTTCCATTCGGATTGGCTACGGCTCCAAGAATCTTCACAAAGGTTCTGGGTACTCTTCTGGCGGTACTAAGACCGCGAGGAATTTCGGTAGCTCCGTACCTAGACGACATTCTGATACAAGCTTCAAGCTTTCAAACTGCCAAGTCTCATACAGAGTTAGTACTGGCATTTCTAAGGTCGCATGGATGGAAGGTGAACGAAAAGAAGAGTTCTCTCTTTCCACTCACAAGAGTTCCCTTCTTGGGGACTCTGATAGATTCTGTAGAAATGAAGATTTACCTGACAGAAGACAGGTTAACAAAGCTTCAAAATGCATGCCGTGTCCTTCATTCCATTCAACACCCGTCAGTAGCTCAATGCATGGAGGTGATCGGATTAATGGTAGCGGCAATGGACATAGTCCCCTTTGCACGCCTACATCTCAGACCGTTGCAATTGTGCATGCTAAGTCAGTGGAATGGGGATTACTCAGATTTGTCCCCCACTCTGAATCTGAATCAAGAGACCAGAAATTCTCTTCTATGGTGGCTTTATCGGCCACATCTGTCCAGGGGGATGCCATTCAGCAGGCCAGACTGGACAATTGTAACAACAGACGCCAGCCTACTAGGTTGGGGCGCTGTCTGGAATTCTCTGAAGGCTCAGGGACTATGGAATCAGGAGGAGAGTCTCCTTCCAATAAACATTCTGGAATTGAGAGCAGTTCTCAATGCCCTTCTGGCTTGGCCCCAGTTAACAACTCGGGGGTTCATCAGGTTTCAGTCGGACAACATCACGACTGTAGCTTATATCAACCATCAGGGAGGGACAAGAAGCTCCCTAGCAATGATGGAAGTATCAAAGATAATTTGCTGGGCAGAGTCTCACTCTTGCCACCTGTCTGCAATCCACATCCCGGGAGTGGAGAACTGGGAGGCGGATTTCTTAAGTCGTCAGACTTTTCATCCGGGGGAGTGGGAACTTCATCCGGAGGTCTTTGCCCAAATACTTCGACGTTGGGGCAAACCAGAGATAGATCTCATGGCGTCTCGTCAGAACGCCAAGCTTCCTCGCTACAGGTCCAGATCCAGGGATCCGGGAGCGGTTCTGATAGATGCTCTGACAGCACCTTGGACCTTCAAGATGGCTTATGTGTTTCCATCCTTCCCGATGCTTCCTCGATTGATTGCAAGAATCAAACAGGAGAGAGCATCAGTGATTCTAATAGCACCTGCATGGCCACGCAGGACTTGGTATGCAGATCTAGTGGACATGTCATCCTGTCCGCCTTGGTCTCTGCCTCTGAAACAGGACCTTCTGATCCAGGGTCCATTCAAACATCAAAATCTAACTTCTCTGAAGCTGACTGCTTGGAAATTGAACGCTTGATTTTATCAAAACGTGGGTTTTCTGAGCCAGTTATTGATACCTTAATACAGGCTAGGAAGCCTGTTACCAGAAGGATTTACCATAAAATATGGCATAAATACTTATATTGGTGCGAATCCAAGAGTTACTCATGGAGTAAGGTTAGGATTCCAAGGATATTGTCTTTTTTACAAGAAGGTTTAGAAAAGGGTTTATCCGCTAGTTCCTTAAAGGGACAGATTTCAGCTCTGTCCATTCTTTTACACAAACGTCTGTCAGAAGTTCCGGACGTTCAAGCTTTTTGTCAGGCTTTAGCTAGGATCAAGCCTGTGTTTAAAACTGTTGCTCCGCCATGGAGTTTGAACTTAGTTCTTAATGTTTTACAGGGTGTTCCGTTTGAACCCCTTCATTCCATTGATATCAAGTTGTTATCTTGGAAAGTTCTGTTTTTAATGGCTATTTCCTCGGCTCGAAGAGTCTCTGAGTTATCTGCCTTACATTGTGATTCTCCTTATCTGATTTTTCATTGAGACAAGGTAGTTCTGCGTACTAAACCTGGGTTCCTACCTAAGGTGGTCACTAACAGGAATATCAATCAAGAGATTGTTGTTCCATCTTTGTGTCCTAATCCTTCCTCGAAGAAGGAACGTCTGCTACACAATCTAGATGTAGTCCGTGCCCTGAAATTTTATCTACAGGCAACTAAGGATTTTCGTCAAACGTCTTCCCTGTTTGTCGTTTATTCTGGCCAGAGGAGAGGTCAAAAAGCTTCGGCTACCTCTCTCTCTTTTTGGCTTCGTAGCATAATACGATTAGCCTATGAGACTGCTGGACAGCAGCCTTCTGAAAGAATTACAGCTCATTCTACTAGAGCTGTGGCTTCCACTTGGGCCTTTAAGAATGAGGCTTCTGTTGAACAGATTTGCAAGGCTGCAACTTGGTCTTCTCTTCATACTTTTTCCAAATTTTACAAATTTGACATTTTTGCTTCTTCGGAGGCTGTTTTTGGGAGAAAGGTTCTTCAGGCAGTGGTTCCCTCCGTATAAAGAGCCTGCCTGTCCCTCCCGTCATCCGTGTACTTTTGCTTTGGTATTGGTATCCCAGAAGTAATGATGACCCGTGGACTAACCACACTTAACAGGAGAAAACAAAATTTATGCTTACCTGATAAATTCATTTCTCCTGTAGTGTGGTCAGTCCACGGCCCGCCCTGTTTTTTATGGCAGGCTAAAAATTTTTTGGATTATACTCCAGTCACCACTACACCCTTGGGCTTCTCCTTTCTCGTTGGTCCTTTGGTCGAATGACTGGAGGTGACGTAGGGGGGAGGAGCTATATAGCAGCTCTGCTGGGTGAATCCTCTTGCACTTCCTGTAGGGGAGGAGATAATATCCCAGAAGTAATGATGACCCGTGGACTGACCATACTACAGGAGAAATGAATTTATCAGGTAAGTATAAATTTTGTTTTTTTGTTAAAGGTGTCAGATGACACATGCCAATTAGGTAGATTACTAATTAGTTACACCTGGCCATTAGGGTGAAGGGGGTTGGACATGGGATCTTGAACAGGTTCAAAAGTTAGAGCTTCCATACTATGAACAGTTGCCTGAGGAAACAGCTAGATAAGCTGAGAAACGCGTTGCGGTCTGTTAATATTATTGTTTTAAAATTTAAAAATTGGGTGCACATCACACCCTTTGTTTATCAGATTTTTAATAAATATATATAGATTTTATTGGAAGTTTGAGCTTGTTCTCGTTTTTTTTCTCACCACCTGAAGCCCTATTATTCTTTGCTATCCGATGATCAGTGTCGCTGGGCCACTGTAATTCCCCAGCCTGCACCATTTAGCACATTGGGTGCTACAACCTTTGTGAGTATCACTCTAAACGCAAGAATTGTTTTCCACCAGCACTATTGCAATATTGCACTAGGAGGGGCTCCTTCTTTTTGATTATCTCCACAGAGCCTGCACAACTTCCCCTCATTTCTGGACCATCTTGAACTCTGCACCATCCTGCTCTCTGGTGTCTGGATCAGTGTTGTCAGGTTAGGAAATATCCAGAAGTAGACCCAAATGCAAGGGCGAACTTAAACAACACCCTTGCACTCTGAGTTTAATCCAGGACGTGACCCCACGACAACCTCCAAAAAACAAAGTACTCACGATATGGAGCAGGGTTAGCCTGTGCCAAAGTATTCATTATATCAGCCAGATAGACTTCTGAATAAGGAACTGGTTTCAGGAAATGCCTTCCACAGAATCAGGAGAGCAGGGAAAGTCACTTATACTCAGACAGAAGAAGGGTAAAACAGGAAACAGTTAATAATGCAGGATTAGGTCATTTGTTATCAGGCAGTCTGAAGGTTAACACTGTGTAGACAGTCTTTGCAGAGTATGCAACTGGTAATCAGGCAGTTTGAGGGTTAACTCTGAGTAGACAGTCTTTGCAGAGTATGCAACAGGTAATCAGGCAGTTTGAGGGTAAACACTGTGTAGTCAGAACTTGCAGAATTAACAACATGTAATCAGGTAGTTTGAAGGTTAACACTGTGTTGTCAGAACTTGCAGTGATAGCAACAGGTAAGCTGGTAGTTTGAAGCTTAACACAGATTAATCAGTACTTGTGGAGATTGGCAACAGGATATCAAGCAGTTTGAAGGTTTACACTGAATAATTGTATTTGCAGAGTTTGGAAACAGGTAAACATGCAGATTGAAGGATTCACAGAAATAACAGTATTTGAATAGTTTGCACTACACAGTAGTCTGAATATGCAGGGATTGCAGCAGGTAAACAGGAAGTTTGAAAGTTTCACAAAACAAACAGTACTTGCATTGTTTGGAGACAGGTATTCAGGAGGTTGAAGGTTAATCCAGCATAGTAAGTCCTTGAAGAGATTGGCAACAGAAAAGGAGCAGTTAGAGAGATTCCTCAGCGAAATCCTAACAGAAGCCTCAAAGTTAACAAACAAACGGACACTGGAGAAACAGGAAGCCAGAATAAAAAGCCTGGTTGTGACATCATCAGGAAGGGGTGGCTCAGACACCTGTCAATCAAGCACACAGAGAGGACTGCAGAGCTTCCCAGCAGCTGAGCGTGACAGTGCCCCCTCCTCAAGGACCCCTCCGGGGGACCCGACCGGGCCTGGCAGGGTATTTCTTGTGAAAAGACTTGACAAGAGCTGGAGCATGAACATGAGAGACCGGTTCCCAAGATCGTTCAGAGATAGGATAACCCTTCCAATGGACCAGGTAGTACAGCCGATTGCCCCGTAGCTTGAAATCGAGAATCTGGCTGACTTCAAACTCAGAAGTTCCCTCTACGGAAAGTGGAGGAGGTGGTTTACTCTTGATAGAGTACCGATTGTAGATGACTGGCTTGAGTAGGGAGACATGAAACACTGGATGGATCTTGAGAGTCTTGGATAAGGCCAGGCGGTATGCAGAAGAACAAACTCTGGAAACAACTCAAAAAGATCCAATGTACTTAGGACCCAACTTGGTACAAGGTTGTTTTAGACGTATGAATCTGGTGGATAAAAATACTCTGTCTCCAGTACGAAGTAAAGGAGCCTTGCACCTTCTGCGATCAGCATATTTCTTATGTCTTAAGGAAGAAGAGAGTAGATTTTGACGAATGAGTTGCCAGTGATTACTGAGATTTTTCACTATACGATCTGCTCCAGGGACTTCAGTAGAACTGGTAATCATAGGAAAGGTTCTAGGTTCAAATCCATAAGCTGCCTTAAAGGGAGAGGTCTGTAATGAGGCGTTATAACGTGAGTTGTGAGCTAATTCCGCCAAAGGCAATAACTGAGACCAGTTGGAGTGGTGATGGTCTACATAATGTCTTAGAAAAGATTCCAAGGCTTGATTTACACGCTCAGTCTGTCCGTTGGATTGAGGATGGTGTGCAGTAGAAAGTGATATGTTGATTCTGAAGTGTTTACAAAAAGACCTCCAAAATTTGGAAACAAATTGGACTCCACGATCTGAGACTATGTCAGTGGGAAAACCATGTAAATGAGATATATGTAGAACAAAGAGTTCAGAAAGTCTTTGAGCTGTAGGCAAGCCTGGAAGAGGTATGAAGTGAGCAGACTTGGAGAACCGATCCACCACTACCCAAATGGTCGTATTTCCAGCAGAAACAGGAAGATCTGTAACAAAGTCCATGGATAAGTGAGACCAAGGGTGATGAGGAATAGGAAGAGGGTGTAATAGACCAAACGGTCGATGAGAAGATTGTTTGTTCGAAGCACAAGAACTACAAGCAGCAATATAATCCTTAACATCCCTCCTCATAGTGGACCACCAAACATGCTGCTTCAGTTTCCACAACGTATTGGTTATTCCCGGATGACCTGCTGAAATGTTGTCATGAGCCCAACGTAGAAGCTTAAGACGTAATCCTTTGGGTACATACAGGATACCAGAAGGTAGTTTGCAAGAAGATGGTACCCGGACTTGAGCAGCATGTAAAGCCTGTACTGGAAAAGAGGATACTTGAGCCAAAACTTTGACTGGACGTAGTATAGGTTCTGAATCCAATGGAGAAGGTTCAGAAGATTGGAACTGCCTAGATAAAGCATCTGCCTTGGAATTTTTTGAACCAGGAACATATGAAAGTACAAAATTAAACCTGGAGAAGAACAAGGCCCACCGAGCCTGACGAGGATTGAGACGTGTAGCTCTTTGGAGGTATAAAAGATTCTTCTGATCTGTCAGAATGAAAAAAGGTTGACTGGTACCCTCTAACCAATGCCTCCATTCATCCAAAGCTAATTTTATAGCCAAAAGCTCCTTATTGCCCACATCATAATTTAACTCGGCAGGATTGAATTTTTTCGAAAAGAACGCCACAGGATGTATCTTGCTGGTAGTCGGATCACGTTGGGAGAGAACAGCTCCAGCTGCTATAGAGGAAGCGTCAACCTCCAAAATAAACTGGAAATCACGAATTGGATGACTGAGAAGAGGTGCAGAAGAAAATGCTGATTTTAGCGTTTCAAAAGCCTGTACTGCCGAAGAGGACCAGTTCTTACAATTTTGCCCTTTCTTAGTAAGAGAAGTGAGTGGAGACGTGATGTCAGCAAAGTTCTTTATAAACTTTCTATAGTAATTGGCAAAGCCAAGAAACCTCTGCAGGGATTTGAGAGTAGTTGGTCTGGGCCAGTCCTTGATAGCCGACAGTTTAGCAGGATCCATCTCAAAACCTGATTCAGAAATGATATACCCCAAAAAGGGGATGGAACTCTGATGAAAAGAGCATTTCTACAATTTAGCGAACAGGGAATTGTCTTGTAACCTCTGAAGAACCAGTCTTACATGATGTACATGTTCCTGTAATGTTTTTGAATAGATTAGAATGTCATCGAGGTAAATGATAACAAATTGATTTAGATAATCTCTGAAGATTTCGTTAACAAAGTGCTGAAATACTGCTGGTGCATTGCACAATCCAAATGGCATTACTAGATACTCATAGTGACCAAATCTAGTGTTAAATGCCGTCTTCCATTCGTCTCCTTTACGGATTCTGACCAGATTGTAGGCCCCACGGAGATCTAACTTGGAAAAAATAGAAGCACCTTGAAGACGATCGAATAACTCAGAAATGAGCGGCAAAGGATAGCTGTTTTTGACAGTAATCTGATTCAAGGCTCGATAATCAATACAGGGACGAAGACCTCCATCTTTTTTCCCAATGAAGAAAAAACCTGCACCCACAGGTGAAGAGGAAGGACGAATGAATCCTCTGGCTAAGTTGTCCTTTATGTATTCCTCAAGAGAGACATTTTCTTGACGAGAGAGGGGATAGTTCCTTCCCTTAGGTAGAGGAGCCCCTGAATACAATTCGATAGGACAGTCAAATATCCGGTGTGGAGGTAACGTCACAGCCTCTTTTTTAGAAAACACATCACTAAAGGCATGATAGTAATTGGGCAATGATTCAGGAACTTCCACCATAGCTACGACAGGACTGGATGGTTTAGAGGGATTTTGCAGGCAATGTTTGAAACAGGTAGTTCCCCAGGAAATAAGTTCTCCTTTAGACCATGAGAAAACTGGATCATGAAGCTGCAACCAAGGTAACCCCAGAATCAATGGTATGTGGGGAGAAGAGATGACATCAAAACGAATAATTTCAGAATGAAGTATGCCCACAGTCAAAAGAAGAGGAATGGTAGAATGCTTTATGATACCAGTACCTAGAGGCTGTCCACTGACAGTAGTTACCTTAATTAACTGTTTCTTGGCTTGAAGAGGAATCCTGAGAGAGTCAGCAAAGTTAGAATCAATGAATACTCCAGCAGCTCCAGAATCGATGAGAGCTTGAGCTTGAAACTTGGTGTTTCCAAAAGAGATAGTTACAGGAACAAAAAGTTTAGAATTGAGGGAAGACATGGGATTCTGGCTTAACTCTGTCCCTCTATCAAAAGTTAAGCCTTGGCTTTTACTGGCCGGATAAGACAGTCCTTCAGTAAATGTCCTTTGGTACCACAATACAGACATAACCCAAGAGTACGCCTTCTATGGCGTTCAGCTTCTGACAATTTAATAGCTCCTACTTCCATGGGTTCCACAGACTCAGGAGATTGGGAATTATTATTAGAAAGACTTGAGGTTCGAATAGGAGGACGAAATGAAGATTTAACAAAGGATCTCCGATTCCTATCTCTCTCCTGAAGACGTTCAGAATGCCGGGCGTCAAGAGTAATACATTAATTGATAAGACCCTCCAATGAATCGGGGAGTTCCCGAAATACTAGTTCATCCTTAAGGCGTTCGCAAAGTCCTTTGCGAAAGGCTGCCCGTAAGGCTCCATGGTTCCAATCAGTTTCTGCGGCTAAAGTCCTGAATTCAATAGCATATTGAGGTACCGAAAGGGATCCCTATCTCAGATCCAACAATCCTGCCTCAGCAGCTGCAGACCTCCCAGGCTTGTCAAAAATAGAAGAAAAAATGGACACAAATAATTCCACATCCTGTAGTAACGGATCATTCTTCTTTAAAAGAGGGGACACCCAGGCTAGAGCCTTACCCTTCAAGAGAGAAATAATAAAGGTGATTTTGGAAGTAGAATTGGAAAAAACTTGAGGATTGTTTCTGAAGTGTAAACAACACTGATTAAGGAATCCACGGCATTCTTCTGGATTACCGTCATATTTATCTGGAAGTGGGATTCGTGGTATATTCTGTCCAACAGTTTGAGGTGGATTAAAGACAGCATTGGTGCTAGTAGCAGTGGCAGCAGGAGTCACCGTTGCTTGAGAAGGAGCGGAGAGGTTATGTAGCAGAGCAGTAATCTGGTCAAGCTTGGAATCCAAAGATTGCAAATGAGCAGAATGATTTCCTAGAAGTTGCCCTTGTAGAGCCACAGCCCTGGATAACTCGTCAGGGTCCATATTATGGTCCGTTTGTACTGTCAGGTTAGGAAATATCCAGAAGTAGACCCAAATGCAAGGGCGAACTTAAACAACACCCTTGCACTCTGAGTTTAATCCAGGACGTGACCCCACGACAACCTCCAAAAAACAAAGTACTCACGATATGGAGCAGGGTTAGCCTGTGCCAAAGTATTCATGATATCAGCCAGATAGACTTCTGAATAAGGAACTGGTTTCAGGAAATGCCTTCCACAGAATCAGGAGAGCAGGGAAAGTCACTTATACTCAGACAGAAGAAGGGTAAAACAGGAAACAGTTAATAATGCAGGATTAGGTCATTTGTTATCAGGCAGTCTGAAGGTTAACACTGTGTAGACAGTCTTTGCAGAGTATGCAACAGGTAATCAGGCAGTTTGAGGGTTAACTCTGAGTAGACAGTCTTTGCAGAGTATGCAACAGGTAATCAGGCAGTTTGAGGGTAAACACTGTGTAGTCAGAACTTGCAGAATTAACAACATGTAATCAGGTAGTTTGAAGGTTAACACTGTGTTGTCAGAACTTGCATTGATAGCAACAGGTAAGCTGGTAGTTTGAAGGTTAACACAGATTAATCAGTACTTGTGGAGATTGGCAACAGGATATCAAGCAGTTTGAAGGTTTACACTGAATAATTGTATTTGCAGAGTTTGGAAACAGGTAAACATGCAGATTGAAGGATTCACAGAAATAACAGTATTTGAATAGTTTGCACTACACAGAGTAGTCTGAATATGCAGGGATTGCAGCAGGTAAACAGGAAGTTTGAAAGTTTCACAAAACAAACAGTACTTTCATTGTTTGGAGACAGGTATTCAGGAGGTTGAAGGTTAATCCAGCATAGTAAGTCCTTGAAGAGATTGGCAACAGAAAAGCAGCAGTTAGAGAGATTCCTCAGCGAAATCCTAACAGAAGCCTCAAAGTTAACAAACAAACGGACACTGGAGAAACAGGAAGCCAGAATAAAAAGCCTGGTTGTGACATCATCAGGAAGGGGTGGCTCAGACACCTGTCAATCAAGCACACAGAGAGGACTGTAGAGCTTCCCAGCAGCTGAGCGTGACAAGTGTTGCTGGGCCACTGTGAGTCCCCAGCCTGCACCATTTAGCACACTGGGTGCTGCAACTCTTGTGAGTATTATTCTAATATAAGAAGTGTCAATTGTCATTTCTCACTGCAATTTTGCACTAGGAGGCACTGTCTTTTTTTGTGATTCATTTCAAAGATTTTTTTTATTTTTTTTCATGTGGATAAGTCTGTTCTTCGCACCGGTTTGGGGTTTCTTCCCAAGGTAGTGTCTAACTGTAACATCAATCAGGAAATAATTGTTCCTTCTTTGTGTCCTAACCCTTCTTCTTCTTCTAAGGAGAGGTTACTTCATAATCTGGATGTGGTTCGTGCCTTAAAGTCCTATCTTCAGGCTACAAAGGATATTAGACAGTCTACATATCTTTTTGTGGTGTATTCCGGGAAGCGCAAGGGGCAGAGGGCCTCTTCTACTTCTTTGTCTTTTTGGTTGAGGAGCTTGATTTGCTTGGCCTATGAGACAGCGGGACATAAGCCTCCTCAGAGGATCACGGCTCATTCAACTAGAGCTGTGGCTTCGTCTTGGGCCTTCAAGAATGAGGCCTCTATGGAGCAAATTTGTAAGGCGGCTACCTGGTCCTCCTTACACACTTTTTTACAAAGTTTTACAAATTTGATGATTTCGCTTCTGCGGAAGTTGCTTTTGGGAGAAAGGTTTTGCAGGCTGTGGTGCCCTCAGATTAGGGTCCGCCTTTTTATCCTCCCGATTTCATTCAGTGTCCTCTAAGCTTGGGTATATGTTTCCCAAAAGTAATGAATAAAGCAGTGGAATCTTCTCCTCTTTAGATGGAAAACATAAATTATGTTTACCTGATAATTTTATTTCCATCGTGGGGAGGAGAGTCCACGGCTACCGCCCGTAACTTCGGTGGGCGGGCCTAAATTTGATTTTTATTCTTTTGGCACCATTTATACCCTGATATTTCTCCTACTGTTCCTTGTTCCCTCGGCAGGGGGAGTGGGGGAGGTATTTTAACCTTTGGCTGGGGTGTCTTTGCCTCCTCCTGGTGGCCAGGTTCTTAATTCCCAAAAGTAATGAATGAAGCCATGGACTCTCCTCCTCACGATGGAAATAAAATTATCAGGTAAACATAATTTATGTTTTTCTGTTCCTACTCCACAGACCTGGCATTGGTACACATTCACTTACAAACAAAAAGATTTTAAAAATTATGCAAATAAATTACCTGCATTAACCTACCTATTCTTTTATAATAAATTCTTAGGCACAAGTGCTCATCTTCAAAATCCTTTCATTTTCAGTAATAATCAATAATAAAAAAGTTAATTTTTGTATCGTTTATGTAGTGTTTCTTGTAAATAAGGGTTAATCTATTATAATTATCGGTTATTTGTAGAGCACCAACAGATTCTGCAGCGCTATAAACATAGGTGGTATAAAAGGTAGCAATTATAGGGATCAAATGGGTAGAGGGCCCTGCCGAGAGTCGCACTGTTGTAGTCAGCTCTTATAAAGGTGAAGCAAAGAAGTTGGGCTCTCATGCTTACAAGATAAGGGGGTTCATGGAGGATATCAATGGAGGATAGGAACAGGTATTAGAAAAGGTTAGTGTAGGTTGTATGCATCTCTGAACAGAAGAGTCTTTAGAGAGTGATTGAAGCTTTCAAAACTAGGGGAGAGTCTTGTGGAGTGAGGCAGAGTTCCACATGATAGGAGCCAGTCTGTAGACGTCTTGTAAACGGGAATATGAGGATGTAACAAGAGAGGAGGAGAGTAGGAGGTCATGAGCAGAGCGAAGGGGACGGGAGGGAGAGTATCTGAAGACAAGGCCTGAGATAAATGGGAGGAGCAGTGCAGTAGAGGGCTTTGTATGTAAGAGTCAGAATTTTATGTTTAATCCTGGAGGTAAGAGGAAGCCAGTGAAGGGATTGGCAGAGAGGTGCAGCAGATGAAGAGCGACGTGTAAGGAAGATGAGCCTGACAGAGGCATTCTTTATGGTTTATGGTTTACATTTAACTTAAAGGGACATAAAAACCTATTTCTTTCATGATTCAGATAGAGCATACAGTTGAAAACAACTTTCCAATTGACTTCTATTATCGGAGCTTGACGGCCCGTGTTTCTGGCGAGTCTTCAGACTCGCCAGAAACACAAGTTATGGAGCATAACCCTGTCCGCCTGCTCTGAGCAGGCGGACAGGAATTGCCGGAATTCAAAGCAATCGAGTACGATCGGGTTGATTGACACCCCCTGCTGGCGGCCCATTGTCAGCGAGTCTGCAGGGGGTGGCGTTGCACCGCTGCTGATGCAATGCTGAATACGGAGAGTGTATTGCTCTCCGCATTCAGCGATGTCTTGCGGACCTGATCCGCACTGTCGGATCAGGTCCGCAAGACATTTGTTAAATTGGCCTCTATGTGTGTGTGTCTGTAGCACTATATGGCAGCAGTTTTGCAAGAATGTTCTACATTAGCAAGATGGCAGCACTTTATCGCTTCAATAGAGAATACTACTTCAGAGCTCTGGTTAACTGTTTAGCGAAATATAAAAGTTGCACAAAACACATCAAAAATACATTACAAAGTTCTGTTATTTGAAGAACAATGGAATGTGAAATATTCATATTTTCATGTTAGGTTAGCACAATTGAGAATATACGATCGGGTTTGTGCTAGAGTGGGGTTGTTAGTTTTTTTTTCCACTTTGTTTTTTTCCCTTGACTTCTATGGGGGAATACGTGAATGCGCACGCAATATTCTTACTTTGGCTTTTTGCGCTTGTCGGGTTAGCGCAAGAGTGAAAAGAGTTTACTTAACTCTCCAGCTGAAACGTTAATTTGTGCTCTACTCGTAATCTGGCCCTCTATGTTTTGTCTGAATTATAAAAAGAACATGTTGTGTTTCATGTCCCTTTTAGCCAATACTGTCACTTCTAACTGAGAAGGAAATGAGAAATCACACAATAGTTTTGTGACCTCAGTCTACCTTCTGGGCACACCTATTCTATGTAACTCAGTAACGACTTCATAGTAACCACTAATAAAATTAGTTTTGGTAAGCATTGATTTCATATTTATTGATTGTGTTCACACTTACATACTAGGGAGAAGGCTTAGTGTGCCCATTGGCTTCTAGTTGTTTATTTATTGGCCTATGATGCCAGAGAGGACCGCAACACTGTGCAAAATGATGCATTGTAGCCATCTCCAAGGAGTTAATCCAAACCCCAGTCTCTAAAACCTTACCTTACATCCAGATCAGCTTTCACTATTACTGAGATCTTAGCCCATGACATTTCCTTAAGAAAATGATGGTGCTGTTTCTAGCACATCTCGGATCTCCCATACCCATTAGCAATAGGTATCCATATGTTATGGATATAAAATTCTTGAATTAGTGAAATTACAGTTCATTGTGTGATCAGTTAAATAAACATAGCATCACAAAAAATTATATTACTTGTATCTTGCTAATGACAATTTGTGGTAGCCCATAGTTCAACTTTGCTGGGTCTCTCTCCTGGCACACAATTGATCTGTTAGCACTTCTAAACAAAATTTGTCCTTTAAAAGGAAGATTTGGTTTGGATAGTTCTGAAACAAACACACTTTCCTAACACAAGATAATAGATCAACATAGATCATTATTTGTATTACCTTAGTGGAACTAGAAAGAAGCTGCCATAACAAGCCAAGAGATGCCTACACAGATAACCATCTGACCAGTACAGGATCTTCTATCCCAAGGTCAAAGGTCATTTTCCAGATTCCAAAGAATCTGGAGAGTTAAAAAAAAAAGTATTATTTTTAAACAGGAGTTAAACAACTTGTTTACTTGGGTTTCAGAATACAAAAATGATCAACGTAGCCGTATAATCCAAATTTCTTGAACCATAAAGACAATGGAATATTTTTTTTTAAGTTTCTGCAGCTTTGTGTAGCTTTATGTGTGCAATGTATGACATTGTTGCATTTAGATTTGCTGATACTTTACTCATTACTTGTAAACAGATTACTGTGGAATTTCAAATTAATACTTACATTTTTTTCTTGGAAAATAGATTGTTTCAGATAGTTTAATAGACTTAAAGGGACAGTAAAGTCATAATTAAACAGTCATGATTTACACAGAACATACAATTTTAAACAACTTTCCAATTTGCTTCTATTATTTAATTTGCTTGCTTCTCTTGTTATCCTTTGCTGAACGGTTTATCTAGGAAACCTCAGGAGCAGCAAAGAACCTAGGTTCTATCTGCTGATTGGTGGCTGCATAATATATACTGATTGTCATCTGCTCACCCATGTGTTCAGTTAGAAATCAATTAGTGCATTGATGCTCCTTCAACAAATTATACCAAATTTGATAATAAAAGTAAAGTTCTACCTAAATCATGAAATACATTTTTTGGTTTCATGTCCCTTTTAAGGTTGTGAAATATTAGTTAAAAAAAATATATATTCATAAGATGGGTTAAGTTTTTAATTTAAAATGTACATCTTTTTATCTGCCACCTGGTTTTCATTGTCCAGCTCTTGGTGCCTACCTCATATAATGATGTAGATCTATGGACATGAGTGACTGTTATCATTCGCCTACTAATTAGCATTACTTTTTTGTTCTATGTGACAAACATTTTATTAATGTGTTTCAGGACTGAGGAGAGAAAGAATCTATTGCTCTTTTTTCGTACCCTTTCCAAGTTTGCAGAGTGGTGTGAATATCGCAAGTTTATCTTTGCACAGTTCAAGGTAAGACTGCCTTTTTTGTCCACATCGTTTAATGTTTTTAGTTCATCAACATGATTTATGCACACAATGTGAACTTGTCACAGAGTTTTCTGTTATTTGGTCTTATTTATTTATAATATGTGCATTTCTCTCTCTCTCTCTCTCTCTCTCTCTCTCTCTCTCTCTCTCTCTCTCTCTCTCTCTCTCTCTCTCTCTCTCTCTCTTTCTCTCTCTCTCTCTCTCTTTTTCTCTCTCTCTCTCTCTCTCTCTCTCTCTCTCTCTCTTGTTCTCTCTTTCTCTCTCTCTCTCTTTTTCTCTCTTTCTCTCTCTCTCTCTCTCTCTCTCTCTCTTTTTTTCTCTCTTTCTTTCTCTCTCTCTCTCTCTCTCTTCTCTCTCTCTCTCTCTCTTTTCTCTCTCTCTCTCTCTCTCTCTCTCTCTCTCTCTCTCTCTCTCTCTCTCTCTCTCTTTTTCTCTCTCTCTTTCTCTCTCTTTCTTTTTCTCTCTCTCTTTCTCTCTCTCTTTCTTTCTCTCTCTCTCTTTTTCTCTCTCTTTCTCTCTCTCTCTTTCTCTCTCTTTCTCTTTTCCTCTCTCTCTTTCTCTTTTCCTCTCTCTCTTTCTCTTTTCCTCTCTCTCTCTCTCCCCCTCTCTCCCTCCCTCCTTGAAGAAGGGAAGCTATGGCCCCCGAAACGTTACCTAATAAATGTGATATTTCTACACTACAAGTCCAGTGAGTGCAGATCCTATATGTTGTTAGTATTTATTTTTGCTGTTTCATATAAGGTGAGAGTGACAATTCCTGGGGACTATGTTATTAATATAACCGTTATTACATTGTACAGAACTGTCAAATATATTGCTATTTTGCACATAAATTATATATATATATATATAAGTGTTGAATCTGTTTTGTCAGGTTTTTGATACTATGCAATTATGTTGTCTAATGTAGTCTGAGTAGTTCAAGAGATTTTGCTATATTTTCAGAGGCCGCACAATTACACTGTGTAAGGTCTAATTTAGTAGTGCAAAGTAAGGGATAACTTCTGGACAACACCTATAAATTAGCTTATTGTGTCATATAGAATATATAGAATTTAAATTATTTGGCTTACAAACTCACTTTACCTTAGACATGTGTATGGTGTGTTCTGATTGGTTATAAAGTGGTATTAATATAGATTATAGTCATTGTATTATTTAATTTAATCTTTGTTTATAGCCCTACCCCAAGAAAACATTCCAAATACATATGATTATCTTTATTTTATCAAACATTGTGTACATACATATATCAAATTCAAACTGTGAATAGGTTTTGCTGCAGACTTTTGGTTCAACCAAAACATCTACCATCTTATATAACTTTGTTTTTAAAATAATACATATAAACATGCAAAACAATGTTCATTCATATAAAAATAAAGGTTGCATAAAATAAGCAGGGTTTAAACTTCCTTTTACAGTAACTTCTATATAAATGTGATGGAAAAAACAAGGCTGTGCATTGTGGTGATATATTTTATTTTCAGCAGTTTATAGAAATTTGTCTTTCCCCCCCAAAGGCCTGCATAAAAAAAAATAAAGATTTCACGTGTACAAACAATCTTACAAGATTGCATCAAGGGTCATATAGAGCAGCGGTCGCCAACCAGTGGTCCATGGACCACTGGTGGTCCACGAGAAGATGTTGGTGGTCCTTGACACCATCAAGCAGGAATTCATCTCCTCTGATGGTGTCACCCCCGTTGCGCCGCAACTCCCTACAGTGCCTGGCTGGACATCAGTGAAAACCGACAGAGGAGAAGTTAAATTACAATATTCCTATGCACGTTGCATAGTACTGCGCAACTTGCATAGCTAGATTTTATTTTAACTCCTCCTGCCCGGGGCGCTGCTCAGAGAAAGATGTTTCCATTCTAAAGCCAGAAGAGGTTGGTATAGTCTTGGCTTGAAATAGTGGAATTAAAGTATATAAAAAAAAGAAAATCTCTTTGTATTAGTTTTCCTAATTCCTTCAAATGGACTTACATCACTGTTTGTCTTCCTCCCCTCCATCTTCTTTTTTTTAAAATTAATTATTAATTATTTTTCATTCCAATAATTTTCCCATGCACAAAGCCATTCCACCTGAATTCCAGTAATTGCCATCCAGCAGATCAGCCATATCCCTCTAGTATTATAGTAATTGTAAGTACCATTAGTCGCGGTTATCTCACATTCATATTGAGAGCTTTCTGATATAAACTTAATTTATTACAATGTCTATCCATGATCATAAGTAGTTTTGAATAATTCCTAACTGGGGAGGTAACTTGGAAGTCTTGTGATCCTTTTAAACATAATTATTTTTTCCCACTTTCTGTCTCTCTGTTTCCAGCTCAAAAGTTGGCACTCACCCTTCATCTGTCATTTGGAAGTATTCTTTCAGTTCTGTCATTCAGTTAGTTAATTCCAAAAAATAATTCTTAAAAATGTGTAAATATATACATAATGTAAACTTACCTATGGTTATACTAGTTATGTACAGCATGTGTGTGTGTGTGTGTGTGTGTGTAAAAAATCATGTTAGTGGTCCACAAGATAAAAAATTGTGAGTTTAGTGGTCCCCGAGGTCCAAAAGGTTGGAAACCCCTGATATAGACATTGTTACCTTACATATTTTCAGTTAGTCCAGTGCAAGGTGAGCGTAGTACAATTTTTACCTATGTTAAATTTGGATGAAATGATTTTGTGAAAGGAAAAAAAAAGTAAATATTGTTTTCCGCCATAAACAGAATACAAGGTTCTGATCGCTTCTTTAAGTACGTAGGCTTTTTAAATGTATTACTGTTAGTTCGCTAGGCAGGTTTTTGATAGAAAGCATCCAGTATACTTGCATTTTAAAATGGCATCTTTTATTTATCTCCAATTTCCATAGCGATAGCCTGTCTTCCATGTGCTTATCCCTGTACTGGAATAATAGTCGTGCACATCTGTCCATAAACAAGTAGGAAGAGATCATTTCACTAACTACACATGTGCGTGCACAGCACAAAATCCCGAAGAGACCATTTGATCTGTACTCAGGGATGTCAAAGCAGGGGCATCTTTGAGAACAGAAAAAATCTATATGTTATGGAATGTATTACATAAAATCATGTTTTAACACTTTAATGTCTGATGAGGGGACCTCGGTGGTCTGAAAGCTTGAAGTTATTTTCTGTATTTGTTACCAGTGTACATCACTTTTGTTATTATAATTTATTTTTTGCAAAAGATTGTTCCTTTCTTCGAATACACTGGCTTACTCTGCACTGCCCTTTTTTTCTGCATTTCATATCCCTTTTAAATAGCTTAACATTTTTGGGGTTATTAATGAAAACAGCAGTGACAACTCCAACAGTGATGAATTTGTAATCTCAAAAGTAGCCTGAAAGTGTCATTTTTAAGTAGAGAGAATTCTTTTAATTAATTCCGGGGTTTCTAGTTAGACCCCTGAAACTGCATTTATATTATTATTGTTGATTGCTGAATTTTCCAGTTTGTTGTTTCTTTTTGTTTTACTTTTTGTATATGATTAACATGTGCAAGCAATTGGGGGTTTGTATTGGCTATTTTAAAGTCTTCATCATTGTCTATAAAATGCAATTGCACACCTGCTAGCAAAGCTCACAGTACAGTGGTATATCAAGAAATTTACCTAAAAAGGGGACCCACATTCTTTTTTGGGTTTATGTCTAAACAATATAGTGGGTCGCTATCTCTTTATGGGTAGGAGGAACGAGAGTAGAAAGAGATGGTGCAAAAGGGGCATAAAAATATATGGGAGAAAGGTGCTGAGTTTACAGCTGGGGTAATTAGTAATGCAATTGAATAACAAAGAAAGTTTAACTGTTGTCAGTAGCCAAAATATCAGGACAATAATTTGATGTGTATATTGTGAGAAGTTTATATCACCTTTAACGCCATTAGATTATGTTTTAAAGAGACATGGAGGTCAGCAGTATGCCGGAACTGAACAGCCCCAGCTTACTATTGCATTTAGCCTTTTTTTGGTTAATTTTTTTGGTGCCCTGAGCACTTTATTTGCGCATATTTGTTTTTCCATTTCAGAGAGACTCATTATGTTGTTTGTCTAATTAGTGTAATGCGTTACAGACTGCAGTTCCTTCTAGGGATTCGGGAGTTCAATAAAATATAAAAGTTTAAATTCACCACCATCACAGTATTTTTGTTACAGGTATTATTATGTTTAGTGCTCAGCCTTGTTTTCAAGACACACAGTCGGAATGTGTATTTTTATGAGAGCGCTCATTTGATAACTTATTGTTAATCAACAGCTATATCACAGTGATTTAGTGACCTGTGTCCAGATAGGCCTGAAGTCCTGTCCAGCTGGAGTATCCTGGGTACGGATGTAGTATAATCAAGAAAACTTACTCCACCAAGTATGAAGAACATTTTTAATATGGCTGGGTCTTGCAAACTTTCTATATGCAGCTAAAGCATTACTTGTAACATAGCGCTTGGATCGCAACACTTTGCAAGACCCAAAACACTAAAGACATTTATATAAATGACTGATAATTTAATTGTGTGTGATGAAGTTGATTGGTGTCAGCATTGCAGTAAAGATAAGAGTAGGGTAAAGACGGTCTATTTAAAATACGACCCAGATGGTAAAACTTTCAGGCAGGTGAAACTGTTGGGGTATTTTCCCAGTATCACAGGATTTCCATCCATTCTAATCTCATCCATTTTGGTTCGCACATAACGGGTATCGTTAGCTCTACAAAAAGTGTCGTCCGTGATTGAAGTTATGTTGTTGTGCTAGAAGAAAATAAATGGTTTCTGTGTAAGTAAAATATTTGAGAAATAAAAAAAACAAACAATGTCTTTCATTTTACTGCTCTTTTATGGCGATACCCCTCAAAGTATTT
Organism: Bombina bombina; assembly: GCF_027579735.1. Lineage (NCBI taxonomy): Eukaryota > Metazoa > Chordata > Amphibia > Anura > Bombinatoridae > Bombina > Bombina bombina. The sequence continues at coordinate 406,891,931 of NC_069505.1, forward strand.
TTTCGATCTCTGAATACATTCGAATGGCTTATATATTGATCAATTTTGTTCCCCTCTGGAATATAATTTATCCTTCTATAGTCACATTCCGTTCCAATGTCCATAGCATTAAAGGGACATTGTACACTAGATTTTTCTTTGCATAAATGTTTAGTACATAATCCACTAAAGTAAAAAATAAAGTTTCATGATTCAGATAAAGCAGCAATTTAAAAAAAAGAAACATTTCCAATAGTGATGTCGCAAATAGTTTGCCAGCGAATAGTTCCCGGTGAACATAGCATGTTCTCGTTCGCCGCGGCGGGCGAACATATGCGATGTTCGATCCTCCCCCTATTCTTTATCATTGAGTAAACTTTGACCCTCTACCTCACAGTCAGAAGACACATTACAGCCAATCAGCAGCAGACCCTCCCTCCCAGACCCTCCCACCTCCTGGACAGCATCCATTTTAGATTCATTTGGAAGCTGCATTCTTAGTGAGAGGAGGGACAGTGTAGCTGCTGCTGATTTAACAGGGAAATGTATAGCTAGGCTAGTGTATTCAGTGTCCACTACAGTCCTGAAGGACTCATCTGATCTCTGGTGTAATGACAGCACCCCAAAAAGACATTTTTAGGGCTAGAACATGTCTGCTTTTTTTTGTTTTTTTCCTGTGTAATCTAATTGCAGTTGCCTGCCTGCCAGCGTGTGTGTCAGGCTCACAGCGTATACTGTGCCCACTTGCCCAGTGCCACCACTCATATCTGGTGTAACAGTAGTGTACATTTAAAAAACAACAACACTTTTTTGACTGTGAAATAATAGCAGAGAGCTGCCAGTACCCAAGATGGCCGCCAATAAGGCAGATGGGGAGGGTTAGAGAGCTGTTTTGGGGGGAATCAGGGAGGTTGGTGGCTAAAGGGGGATGCTACACCACAGCATATGTAAATATGCGAAAAAATTTTTTTGACTTTCTGCCAGTACTTAAGATGGCGGGGACAATTGTGGGGTGGGGGAGGGAAGGGAGCTGTTTGGGAGGGATCAGGGGGTCTGATGTGTCAGGTGGGAGGCTGATCTCTACACTAAAGCTAAAATTAACCCTGCAAGCTCCCTACAAACTACCTAATTAACCCCTTCACTGCTAGCCATAATACACGTGTGATGCGCAGCAGCATTTAGCGGCCTTCTAATTACCAGAAAGCAACGCCAAAGTCATATATGTCTGCTATTTCTGAACAAAGGGGATCCCAGAGAAGCATTTACAACCATTTGTGCCATGATTGCACAAGCTGTTTGTAAATAATTTCAGTGAGAAACCTAAAATTGCGCAAAAAATTAAGTTTTTTTAAATTTGATCGCATTTGGCGGTAAAATGGTGGCATGAAATATACCAAAATGGGCCTAGATCAATACTTTGGGTTGTCTACTACACTACACTTAAGCTAAAATTAACTCTACAAGCTGCCTACATGCTCCCTAATTAACCCCTTCACTGCTGGGCATAAAACACGTGTGGTGCGCAGTGGCATTTAGCAGCCTTCTAATTACCAAAAAGCAACGCCAAAGCCATATAAGTCTGCTATAATGGCATGTCTGGCACACAGTGTTGGGGCAAGAGTCCATCTGACCACTGATACCTGGTCTGCAAAGCATGGTCAGGGCAGGTATATCACCTACACTGTGTACTGTGAAGCGGGCGTAACCCTTACACTACCTGATCGATACAACATCATACCTGATGTTTTAAAGCACGTTATTCCAAACAATTTAGGAATGTTAGGTGATTTTTGCCCTTTATGGATTAAAACCAGACTCTGCATCAACTATGTAATTTTCCATGGGAGTTTTGCCATGGATTCCCCTCCGGCATGCCACAGTCCAGGTGTTAGTCCCATTGAAACAACTTTTCCATCACTATTGTGATGAGTCCCTGTGGGTTTTAAAATTCGCCTGCCTATTGAAGTCTATGGCGGTTCGCCCGGTTTGCCCATTCGCAAACTTTTGCGGAACTTTGCGTTCGCCGTTCGCGAACCCAAATTTTTAGGTTTGCGACATCACTAATTTCCAATATCAAAATTTGCACATTATTTTATATGCACTCTTTATGAGGCTCCAGCTCCAACTGAACATATGCAAAAGTGCACAAAATATATGTATATGCATTTAGTGATTGGCTGATAACTGTCACATGATACAGGGGGTTGAAAAATTGGATTTACTTTGAAATTTGCCAGAAAATATTTTACTGCTCATTTCAAATTCAAAGTAAGTGCAATTGCATTTTCTTTTTTTGTGTTTTTGACAGTTATTACATTCTACTGTATGTAATGGTCCTTTTAAGTGTTTTTTTTTAAAAAAATGTAACCCTTTGCGGTCCTTTGTCGGAAAATATCCGACAAAGGGTTTTAGCGCATGCGCTCAAATGTCGGATATATTCTGACTTTGCCGCTTTTGAATTTCACAGCTAAATCGCGACATCTAGCGGTGACTTGCTATTTAGCTGTGTAATTCAAAAAAATTGCTGTGAAAATTAAATCAGACCCTCCGTGTTATATATGTATGTGTTTATATGTGTATATGTGTGTGTATGTATATATATATGTGTGTGTGTGTATATATATATATATATATATGTGTGTGTGTGTGTATATATATATATATATATATATATATGTATATATATATATATATATATATATATATATATATATATATATATATATAACATTTAAATGTATATATACACACACAAACGTGTATGTACAGTATATACATGTTTGTATGAACATACTAAAATATATGTGTGTATATGTGTATGTGTGTGTATATATATATATATATATATATATATTATTTTTTTAATGTATATATCATTTAAATGTATATATGGTTGGCCAGGAATTGTGGTCTTGCTTCTAGATTTCTCGAGCCCTGTGATAAAACACAATAAAAACAGTAGCTAGATATGACAAATCCTCAACAGTATTTCTTCCTCTGTTCAAAACTTCTTGCTATAAGAATGAGTATATTAAAAAACAAAAAGCAAAGCATAGTACCAGGGAGTTTAGGGGAGATTCACATACCTGAAGGTGGAGAATCCGTAGAGATTCAGGTAGATTTTGTGGCACGCTCTCCAACTCATTGTTAGCCAGGTAGAGGTATGCCAGGTTGGTTAGTTTCTATGGGAATACAATATAACATGTATAATTACGTTACATAAAGTATATACTTAAATACAGCAGATGTTTCTATCTTATTGCATAAAAAAAGTTTAGAGGTCTTGTTTTCTTAGGCGTCTAAACTTTTGTAAAACCAGGATGGTGAATAGCTCAGCAGGAAGATTAAAGTGAATGTAAACTTTCATGAATCAGTGCCTGGTTTTTAAAAATACTATTAAAACAGGGGCACTTTCATTAATGAAACTTTACATTGCAGCGTATTTCTCCAACATAGGTGTGTCCGGTCCACGGCGTCATCCTTACTTGTGGGATATTCTCTTCCCCAACAGGAAATGGCAAAGAGCCCAGCAAAGCTGGTCACATGATCCCTCCTAGGCTCCGCCTACCCCAGTCATTCTCTTTGCCGTTGTACAGGCAACATCTCCACGGAGATGGCTTAGAGTTTTTTAGTGTTTAACTGTAGTTTTTATTATTCAATCAAGAGTTTGTTATTTTGAAATAGTGCTGGTATGTACTATTTACTCAGAAACAGAAAAGAGATGAAGATTTCTGTTTGTATGAGGAAAATGATTTTAGCAACCGTCACTAAAATCCATGGCTGTTCCACACAGGACTGTTGAGAGCAATTAACTTCAGTTGGGGGAACAGTGAGCAGTCTCTTGCTGCTTGAGGTATGACACATTCTAACAAGACGATGTAATGCTGGAAGCTGTCATTTTCCCTCTGGGATCCGGTAAGCCATGTTTATTACGATTGTAAATAAGGGCTTCAAAAAGGGCTTATTAAGACTGTAGACTTTTTTTGGGCTAAATCGATTGATTATTAACACATATTTAGCCTTGAGGAATCATTTTATCTGGGTATTTTGATATAATAATATCGGCAGGCACTGTTTTAGACACCTTATTCTTTAGGGGCTTTCCCAAAGCATAGGCAGAGCCTCATTTTCGCGCCGGTGTTGCGCACTTGTTTTTGAGAGGCATGGCATGCAGTCGCATGTGAGAGGAGCTCTGATACTTAGAAAAGACTTTCTGAAGGCGTCATTTGGTATCGTATTCCCCTTGGGGCTTGGTTGGGTCTCAGCAAAGCAGATACCAGGGACTGTAAAGGGGTTAAAGTTCAAAACGGCTCCGGTTCCGTTATTTTAAGGGTTAAAGCTTCCAAATTTGGTGTGCAATACTTTTAAGGCTTTAAGACACTGTGGTGAAAATTTGGTAAATTTTGAACAATTCCTTCATGTTTTTTCGCATTTGCAGTAATAAAGTGTGTTCAGTTTAAAATTTAAAGTGACAGTAACGGTTTTATTTTAAAACGTTTTTTGTACTTGTTATCAAGTTTATGCCTGTTTAACATGTCTGAACTACCAGATAGACTGTGTTCTGAATGTGGGGAAGCCAGAATTCCTATTCATTTAAATAAATGTGATTTATGTGACAATGACAATGATGCCCAAGATGATTCCTCAAGTGAGGGGAGTAAGCATGGTACTGCATCATTCCCTCCTTCGTCTACACGAGTCTTGCCCACTCAGGAGGCCCCTAGTACATCTAGCGCGCCAATACTCCTTACTATGCAACAATTAACGGCTGTAATGGATAATTCTGTCAAAAACATTTTAGCCAAAATGAACACTTATCAACGTAAGCGCGACTGCTCTGTTTTAGATACTGAAGAGCATGACGACGCTGATATTAATATTTCTGAAGGGCCCCTAACTCAGTCTGATGGGGCCAGGGAGGTTTTGTCTGAGGGAGAAATTACTGATTCAGGGAACATTTCTCAACAAGCTGAACCTGATGTGATTGCATTTAAATTTAAGTTGGAACATCTCCGCATTCTGCTTAAGGAGGTATTATCCACTCTGGATGATTGCGACAAGTTGGTCATCCCAGAGAAACTATGTAAAATGGACAAGTTCCTAGAGGTGCCGGGGCTCCCAGAAGCTTTTCCTATACCCAAGCGGGTGGCGGACATTGTTAATAAAGAATGGGAAAGGCCCGGTATTCCTTTCGTCCCTCCCCCCATATTTAAAAAATTGTTTCCTATGGTCGACCCCAGAAAGGACTTATGGCAGACAGTCCCCAAGGTCGAGGGAGCGGTTTCCACTTTAAACAAACGCACCACTATACCCATAGAGGATAGTTGTGCTTTCAAAGATCCTATGGATAAAAAATTAGAAGGTTTGCTTAAAAAGATGTTTGTTCAGCAGGGTTACCTTCTACAACCAATTTCATGCATTGTCCCTGTCGCTACAGCCGCATGTTTCTGGTTCGATGAGCTGATAAAGGTGGTCGACAGTGATTCTCCTCCTTATGAGGAGATTAAGGACAGAATCAATGCTCTCAAATTGGCTAATTCTTTCTCCCTAGACGCCACTTTGCAATTGGCTAGGTTAGCGGCTAAGAATTCTGGGTTTGCTATTGTGGCGCGCAGAGCGCTTTGGTTGAAATCTTGGTCGGCTGATGCGTCTTCCAAGAACAAGCTACTTAACATTCCTTTCAAGGGGAAAACGCTGTTTGGCCCTGACTTGAAAGAGATTATCTCGGATATCACTGGGGGTAAGGGCCACGCCCTTCCTCAGGATCGGCCTTTCAAGGCAAAAAATAAACCTAATTTTCGTCCCTTTCGTAGAAACGGACCAGCCCAAAGTGCTACGTCCTCTAAGCAAGAGGGTAATACTTCTCAAGCCAAGCCAGCTTGGAGACCAATGCAAGGCTGGAACAAGGGAAAGCAGGCCAAGAAACCTGCCACTGCTACCAAGACAGCATGAAATGTTGGCCCCCGATCCGGGACCGGATCTGGTGGGGGGCAGACTCTCTCTCTTCGCTCAGGCTTGGGCAAGAGATGTTCTGGATCCTTGGGCGCTAGAAATAGTCTCCCAAGGTTATCTTCTGGAATTCAAGGGACTTCCCCCAAGGGGGAGGTTCCACAGGTCTCAGTTGTCTTCAGACCACATAAAAAGACAGGCATTCTTACATTGTGTAGAAGACCTGTTAAAAATGGGAGTGATTCATCCCGTTCCATTAAGAGAACAAGGGATGGGGTTCTACTCCAATCTGTTTATAGTTCCCAAACAAGAGGGAACGTTCAGACCAATCTTAGATCTCAAGATCTTAAACAAGTTTCTCAAGGTTCCATCGTTCAAGATGGAAACCATTCGAACTATTCTTCCTTCCATCCAGGAAGGTCAATTCATGACCACGGTGGATTTAAAGGATGCGTATCTACATATTCCTATCCACAAGGAACATCATCGGTTCCTGAGGTTCGCATTCCTGGACAAACATTACCAGTTCGTGGCGCTTCCTTTCGGATTAGCCACTGCTCCAAGGATTTTCACAAAGGTACTAGGGTCCCTTCTAGCTGTGCTAAGACCAAGGGGCATTGCTGTAGTACCTTACTTGGACGACATTCTGATTCAAGCGTCGTCCCTTCCTCAAGCAAAGGCTCACACGGACATTGTCCTGGCCTTTCTCAGATCTCACGGATGGAAAGTGAACGTGGAAAAGAGTTCTCTATCTCCGTCAACAAGGGTTCCCTTCTTGGGAACAATAATAGACTCCTTAGAAATTAGGATTTTTCTGACAGAGGCCAGAAAAACAAAACTTCTAGACTCTTGTCGGATACTCCATTCCGTTCCTCTTCCTTCCATAGCTCAGTGCATGGAAGTGATCGGGTTGATGGTAGCGGCAATGGACATAGTTCCTTTTGCACGCATTCATCTAAGACCATTACAACTGTGCATGCTCAGTCAGTGGAATGGGGACTATACAGACTTGTCTCCGAAGATACAAGTAAATCAGAGGACCAGAGACTCACTCCGTTGGTGGCTGTCCCTGGACAACCTGTCACGAGGGATGACATTCCGCAGACCAGAGTGGGTCATTGTCACGACCGACGCCAGTCTGATGGGCTGGGGCGCGGTCTGGGGATCCCTGAAAGCTCAGGGTCTTTGGTCTCGGGAAGAATCTCTTCTACCGATAAATATTCTGGAACTGAGAGCGATATTCAATGCTCTCAAGGCTTGGCCTCAGCTAGCGAGGGCCAAGTTCATACGGTTTCAATCAGACAACATGACAACTGTTGCGTACATCAACCATCAGGGGGGAACAAGGAGTTCCCTGGCGATGGAAGAAGTGACCAAAATCATTCTATGGGCGGAGTCTCACTCCTGCCACCTGTCTGCTATCCACATCCCAGGAGTGGAAAATTGGGAAGCGGATTTTCTGAGTCGTCAGACATTGCATCCGGGGGAGTGGGAACTCCATCCGGAAATCTTTGCCCAAGTCACTCAGCGGTGGGGCATTCCAGACATGGATCTGATGGCCTCTCGTCAGAACTTCAAAGTTCCTTGCTACGGGTCCAGATCCAGGGATCCCAAGGCGGCTCTAGTGGATGCACTAGTAGCACCTTGGACCTTCAAACTAGCTTATGTGTTCCCGCCGTTTCCTCTCATCCCCAGGCTGGTAGCCAGGATCAATCAGGAGAGGGCGTCGGTGATCTTGATAGCTCCTGCGTGGCCACGCAGGACTTGGTACGCAGATCTGGTGAATATGTCATCGGCTCCTCCTTGGAAGCTACCTTTGAGACGAGACCTTCTTGTTCAGGGTCCGTTCGAACATCCGAATCTGGTTTCACTCCAGCTGACTGCTTGGAGATTGAACGCTTGATCTTATCGAAGCGAGGATTCTCAGATTCTGTTATCGATACTCTTGTTCAGGCCAGAAAGCCTGTAACTAGAAAGATTTACCACAAAATTTGGAAAAAATATATCTGTTGGTGTGAATCTAAAGGATTCCCTTGGGACAAGGTTAAGATTCCTAGGATTCTATCCTTCCTTCAAGAAGGATTGGAAAAAGGATTATCTGCAAGTTCCCTGAAGGGACAGATTTCTGCCTTGTCTGTGTTACTTCACAAAAAGCTGGCCGCTGTGCCAGATGTTCAAGCCTTTGTTCAGGCTCTGGTTAGAATTAAGCCTGTTTACAAACCTTTGACTCCTCCTTGGAGTCTCAATTTAGTTCTTTCAGTTCTTCAGGGGGTTCCGTTTGAACCCTTGCATTCCGTTGATATTAAGTTATTATCTTGGAAAGTTTTGTTTTTAGTTGCAATTTCTTCTGCTAGAAGAGTTTCAGAATTATCTGCTCTGCAGTGTTCTCCTCCTTATCTGGTGTTCCATGCAGATAAGGTGGTTTTACGTACTAAACCTGGTTTTCTTCCAAAAGTTGTTTCTAACAAAAACATTAACCAGGAGATTATCGTACCTTCTCTGTGTCCGAAACCAGTTTCAAAGAAGGAACGTTTGTTGCACAATTTGGATGTTGTTCGCGCTCTAAAATTCTATTTAGATGCTACAAAGGATTTTAGACAAACATCTTCCTTGTTTGTTGTTTATTCTGGTAAAAGGAGAGGTCAAAAAGCAACTTCTACCTCTCTCTCTTTTTGGATTAAAAGCATCATCAGATTGGCTTACGAGACTGCCGGACGGCAGCCTCCCGAAAGAATCACGGCTCATTCCACTAGGGCTGTGGCTTCCACATGGGCCTTCAAGAACGAGGCTTCTGTTGATCAGATATGTAGGGCAGCGACTTGGTCTTCACTGCACACTTTTACCAAATTTTACAAGTTTGATACTTTTGCTTCTTCTGAGGCTATTTTTGGGAGAAAGGTTTTGCAAGCCGTGGTGCCTTCCATTTAGGTGACCTGATTTGCTCCCTCCCTTCATCCGTGTCCTAAAGCTTTGGTATTGGTTCCCACAAGTAAGGATGACGCCGTGGACCGGACACACCTATGTTGGAGAAAACAGAATTTATGTTTACCTGATAAATTACTTTCTCCAACGGTGTGTCCGGTCCACGGCCCGCCCTGGTTTTTTTAATCAGGTCTGATAATTTATTTTCTTTAACTACAGTCACCACGGTACCATATGGTTTCTCCTATGCAAATATTCCTCCTTAACGTCGGTCGAATGACTGGGGTAGGCGGAGCCTAGGAGGGATCATGTGACCAGCTTTGCTGGGCTCTTTGCCATTTCCTGTTGGGGAAGAGAATATCCCACAAGTAAGGATGACGCCGTGGACCGGACACACCGTTGGAGAAAGTAATTTATCAGGTAAACATAAATTCTGTTTTTTTAAATACCTTTTTCTTTAGAAAAGCCGGATCGGTGATCCCCGCCCGCAGCTCCTCTGTACTTACGTAAGCAATGACGAAAGCGGCTTCCTCCAATCGTGGCATGCACCCCAGAGCGTCCATCTCATGAGGCCACGCCGTGATTGGAGGAAGCCGGTTTCGTCATTGCGGTGCCAAGTACAGCATGAGAAGCGGGCGGGGGATCGCCGATCCAGCTTTGCAGCAAAAAAAGGTATTTGTAAAAAAAAAGCTGCAATGTAAAGTTTCATGAATGAAAGTGCCCCTGTTTTTAATAGTATTTTTTTTAAAAACGGGCACTTTATTCATAAAAGTTTGCATTCACTTTAATGTTTCAAGTTGATTCTTGTGAATTTTATGTTTGATTTTGGGTACACTTCATTAATATTAGAGTTTGCTTCATTATTGTAGAAACATGACTTTTTGAGATTTGTTTTTAAATGTCCCATACCTTTGTATATTAGAAAGGGACTGATTTATAGCATTACATCTCCCTTTCAGAATAACAGATGTTTTTTTTTTTTCTCATCTGCTCGTTTACTACACTTGTACATCTGTAATGCAGCAATTCCAAAACATATTTAGCTCTGGAACTGTTTTTAGGCTCTAAATGTATTGATGGAATCCTAGAACTCTAGGACAGTTTCCAAAGAAACCATAACTCCTCGTCAACTCTCTGAAACTCTTTGCAAGGTCGTAACTGAAGCGCAAGTCTTCCAGACCCACTCAGGCTTTACCCAACTCCCTAAAACTGATACCCAAGGGATTATACAAATACAGCCTCAGCCTTATTGCTCCCTACAATTAATTTTGCGCATAAACAACCTTTTTTTTTATGGTGATTATATTGTGGACCCCCATTATTCACTGAACACTGTTTGGGAAAGATTTTACCATCATTTGTTTAATCTTAAATCGATTATTAATCATCTGATGGTGAGTTGGTAATTCACTATATTCATGTCTAAACAATAGATAACATTTTCAAAATTTTGTTAAAATAAATATGCGTTGTATCCTGGATGATATTGCAAATCTGCCATCAAATATTTTTACCTTGAAAGCGTTGGCTTTTATCCCTTTACTTTTAATTAAGTTATAGTTTGCATTGAATGAAGTAAGTTTTGTAGGTAAAGCTGGAATCTTTCGCAGTTTGTTTTCAGCCAAGGAAAGTTGATCTAATAAAAGTAGTTTATCAAATGCTTTTTCTTCAATTTCGTCTATCTCATTGCCAGTCAGATCAATTCTTCTCAATGTAGCTGTGGATATAAACACAAGGAATAAATCACTTTTATACTGTAATAACAGATGTGCGTATTTATTGTATAACACATAAAATCACATGTTCTAATACTATTTGTAACCACGGCAAGTTAGTAAAATCTAGTCTCACAGTATTTTTCACCAAATGTGCTATATCCCACTGGTGTGCCCTGATCAAGTAGGCCCAGGTTAAAGGCATTTATAGCTCTACTCAGTTGGCGCTTCTTCATTATTATTAAAGGGAAATTAAAGTTTCATGATTCAGACAGAGCAAACAAGCATAAAATATTCTTCATTTTCTCGGTATCTGTTGTTGAAGAACATAGTATCCTCAGAAGCATGCACGTCTTTTAAGCACTATATGGCAGGAGTGCTTGCAACAGTGTTTTGAAATCTCAGACACTTGGAAATGTATTTGGTTACTTGATGGAATTCGACAGAAGCTTTTGTCTGTAAAGAAGCTACTACAAAGAAACTGTTGTAAAAGTGTGCACAGTCTTACGTGCACACTTTCTGAGACACCAGCTCCTACTGAGCATGCAAAAGAGTTCACAGCAAGTTTGTGATTTGCAGATGACTGTCACATGACACAAGGGATAGAGATAGGGAAGGAAACTTGTGAGAAAAAAAATCTACTGTTCATCTGAAATTGAAAATGTTATTGCATTGTCTTTTTATTGAGTATATGTTGATTATGCAATTTTACTTTATGTGATGTGCACCCAGAGGCAGAACTTGTTTTCACTTTCTGTGATGAGATTTTTTTTTATTGACAAATGTCTGCAGATCTTTTCTCCAACATTGGTGTGTCCGGTCAGATCTTTTTGAAATTAAATTAAATTTTAAATTAGGCAGTTACACTGAGCACCAGCTCAGTTGCAATGTGTTGATGCAATGTAAATTTTTCAAGTTGTATTATATATTGCAGCAGTAGCAATGCAAATTAACAATGGCTAAGCTTTTGAAATATCTCTTGAATAAATTTGTTTCCTTTGCTCTTGGTCTCACATCATATAATGATAAGGTAAAAATGCAGTAATAAAAAGATTCATTGTTTACAAGAAGGTCTTACATACAGGAGTCACAGCTTTGCAGGCTGGGTGGGGCAGGATTAAAAATATCCCTGAGAGAGTCATCAATCAGTGCACTGCCACTGCTCTGTATTTGACTGTTCTCGCCAAACAGCACTCTGGCTGCACTGTGTTAATGAAAATGTACATGGTGCAGCCAGAGCACAGCGCTGTTTGAAGAGAACAGCTTGATTTGGAGCAGTGCTGCAAAGCGAAAATGCTAACAGTTTCTGCATGTGTTCTGTTCTTTCTACAGACCTGCTGCGTTTTCTGGGATAACATCTCAGATCACAGCATGTTCTGCCTTGGGGATGTGCATAAGTAGTTTATAATATGTGAGCTACTGAATAGTGACAGTTTGTCCTGGGGCAGTGTTTGGACTAGGCAGTTCCTTACACTAGAAGGAGGAACATTTAGGGAGGAGCGCAGGCCTAGATTTAGGAATGTGAAAAATGCAGGACAGTTTAGATTTCTAGATATGTTTTGGATTTGTTTGTCACTGAGAAATGTGTCTTGTCACATAAAACATTAACCTCGCTGTTAAACTTAAAGGCACAGTTAAAAAAAAAAAAAAATTCATTCCAGTAAATAGAGGTAGAAAAAACATCTATCATAGTGTGTTTTTGTAATAAGCCTCTCATAGCATTGGATTTCCTTAAATAGAATTTAGCCCATTACACTGTATAATTTTGCATTTGTGTGTGCAGTCTTGTTTGAACAGTGCAGCTACCTTGTAGTATTATTATTATTGCTTTGTATAGTGCCACAGAGTTCTGTAGCATATAGCTAACCATAAAATATGTCAGCGTTGCTTCAGTCATCAGGGTCCCCTATATAAACAGCATAAGTGCATCTTATTCCTTTTAATTTACGCTGTTAAAGGGATACTAAACCCACTTTCTTTCCTATGACATGGAGAGTCCAGAACGTCATTCCAATTACTAGTGGGATATTCAACTCCTGGCCAGCAGGAGGAGACAAAGGGCACCCCAACAAAGCTGTTAAGTGCAACTTCCCTTACCCATAATCCCCAGTCATTCTCTTTGCCTTTGTCAATGGAGGATGTGTGAAGTTTGGTGTCTGAAGAAATCAAGATTTAATCCTTTAATGGGTACTTTTCCCTGCAAGCAAGGATTGGAGCTATGCTGTGTCCATGCCAATCACTTTAGTAAGAGTAATGGTTGCTTTTAGCAGTTGGAATTTGGTGAGGTAGTCTTTACTTTAACTCCAAAAATGTATGCTAACCCGCTATAGAAAACCAGAGTTGGTTACTCTGTTTTTTTTCCTGTATCTTCAGGTCCTTGTCAGCGACCTGATGAGGCTTACAGACCTGAAGCTGCCGTGACTGCTCAACAGCAGAAGATCCTGGAGGGTAAGTCTTTTTTTATTAGACATTATTTCAAGGAAGATAGACTGGGACTATCAGGGACAAGATTGGACCTGCTACCCTCAGAAGGTATTTAAACTTTAATATACTGTTTGTGTGTATATATATATATATATATATATATCCAGTGTGGGATATGTAGCGGCTGAGCAGATATCTGGCTTTATGCCTGTAAGAGGGATTTTGCCGCTTCCATTGCCGGGTCTGCACTGAAGCTTTGTGGTCAGCTTTTATTCCCCTTTTCTGTCCCTCCTAGGTCTGTTGTTTTGGATATTTAACGTGTCTTATTAATTTGGGGCACAATATGTATGTATTTTTCCTTCTCTTGTTTTTAGAGGGTTTTGTATTTTCATTTGGCTTATTACTGCGCAGACAATGACTTTTAGTATGACAGTTAAAGTGCCTGTCTTGTTCCCCTACGGTGTTGGTGCCGGTATAATCCGCTGACATAGGGAGGAGAGTTTGTTCATAGAGTATCTTCCCTCGCATCCATATGTTATCAAGTAACTTCACACATGTACCACAGCTCAAATCGGTCACTCTTAGTTTCCTGCCCGATTTTATTTGGGTGATTGTGTTAGTGCCCTTATATTGTGTATGATAAAGGATGTGAGAAGGGAGCATTCTACTTTTATTTCTGTAACTAAGTGGCCTAAGGGATACTGCCCTGCCTAACATGCTGAGGCTTAGAGTTCCAGTACAGATATTTCCCGAACACTACATAATATATCTTATCATCATGACAGATTTTTACAGTTGAGCGCTGGTCTTTTTTAATATGGCGCCCTTCTTTGTTTAATGTGTGGCGCAGTCAGTTTGAAATAGGCATTGCCTATTCTCTTATCTCCGTTGTTAAAAGGGACGATCGCTACTGTGCGCTCTTGGCCTAAATGATGTGAGGCTTTCTAGCGGCATTCCACAGAAACTTCAACAGTCGTTTCTTCTCTAATAGCGCATCTTTTGCCTAGAGGCAATCGAAAATATGGCAGTGGTAAAAGAAAAATCAGGTGAAGCCCTGATTATCTGATATAAATGTTTATATTATTTGCAGGTGTTTATCTACTATGTCATCTAGAGCTATTATGTACGTCTGCCTGGTGTGTGGGACAATGTTGTCTTTCAGTACAGGAATGCTGGTGGTGATTTACTATTTCTTTATAGTTGGTGAGGGCTATGGTTCTGAGTCAGCTTATCTAGCTGAGACTCCAAGTACAGAACCTATTTTTATTAAATAGGCACATTTTTCTGCATTTTTAAAGTTTATGGTTTTTAAATCTTTATATTTATTTCCCTAAGTAAGCTTTCTCAACCATTTTCTAACTGGCCATATGATCAGTATCTTCTTATGTTTGGAAGTTGTTGTCTTTTCTCCATATATTATATATTTTTGCTAATGGAGAAATGTTGTGTTTAGGTCTCACATAAGAGTAGTATCTTAGGAGGAAAGGCACCTGGCTGGATACTACAGATATGATAGGTTGATAAGTTGCTATTTTCTTCTCCAGGCATGGGAAGGCACATTGGAAACCTTATAATCCAGTGCTAGAGAGACATGGGTTTGATCCTTGAGTTGGATTTTTAGTATGACATATAGCTTAGTCGACAGAGGTGACAGTCTTTTCACTTCTTTATACCTTAAAGCTTAAGGATATAATAGGTTTTCTTTCATATTCTTATTTTCTTTATTTGCACACAATTTTGATTATAGAGAGGTGAGATATTCTTCTCATATGGGCACATTTGTAATCCTCTCGTATGAGGAGATTACTTTAAATGTGCATGACATCGTGTTTTATTCCTACGTGACATATTGATATATCCTTAACGGCCCTAACAGGGTTAATCTCTGTTCCCTATTTTTGATATTTGGGCTATTCTTTATAATCTCTCCTGTTTTTGAGATGATTTATCTTAAGGTATGTGCCTTCTTGGGTTACTCTGTTACTTATATATATATTTTTCTTGGCGATTTTAGGACGCTAAGATTTTTGTTTCTGTCGCCTGATTCTTTGTAATAGGCGCAACTTTACAATATCTACATTAATTTGTGTCCATGTGCATAAAAAAGGACCATATTATAAGACATATTTTTGGAATCTCTCTTATATTGAGGTGATTCTTCTGTGTCTGTTCAGGACACTGATATGTTACCTTATTTTGGGTACAGGGGCACTATTTTATAATCCACTTATTGAAGTGATTCTTCTAATGTCCTTATCTTCATTTGGTCCTATGGATAATTTTCATATGTCTAGTGATCCTAGACATAGAATATTGGGCAATATTTTGCAATTTATTTCCCTATTTTTTTATCTCCCCATTCTTGGGGGACTTCACCAGTTTCTGGACAAACTTTTCCAGTTTGTTGCCCTCTCTTTTGCCTTTGCTACGGCTCCCAGTAATTTCAAAGGGGTTATAAGGGCTCTTCTGGTGGTGGTCAGATCTTAGGGAATAGCAGTGGCGCTTTTCCTGAATGATTTCTCGGTTCAGGCGTCATCTCTTCAACTAGCAAAATCTCATGCAGAGATGTTGTTGTCCTTTCTACGTTCCCTCAGATGGAAAATTAATCTGGACAAGAGTTCCCTTGTTCCAGCTACAAGTTTGTGTTTTTTAGGGACCATTATAAATTCCCTATCCCTGAAGATTTTTTTGACAGATGTCAGAAAATCCAAGTTTCTGGCTTTTTGCTTTTCTCTCCAGTCTACTTCTCGTCCATCTGTGGCTCAATGCAGGAGATGATTGGTCTGATGGTTGCTTCCAATGGACATCGTTCTCTTTGTTAAGTTCTATCTGAGACCTGCAACTGTGCATGCTCATTCCATGGAACGTAGACCATTCTGATTTTTTGCAGATGATAGATATGGATTTCCTAACTAGGGACTCTCTCTCGTGGTAGATTTCACAGGAAGACCTGGCTCTGGGTTCTTGCTTCCTGGGTGATGGGACTATGGATGCAAGCCTATATGGCTGGGGAATGGTTTGGGGCTCTCTTAATAGCTCAGTGCTTGTGGACTCGGGAGGAGTCTTCTTTCCCCATAAACATCTTGGAGTTGAGAGCTATCTTCAATGCCTTGGTAGCTTGGCCTCTCTTATCTTTAGTCCGGTTTATCAGATTCCAATCGGATAACATCACCTCAGAGGCTTACATCATCCACCAGGGAGGAACTCGGAGTTCCTTGGCTCTAAGGGAGGTGACTCGCATTCTGCAGTGGACGGAAGCTCACGATTGTCTCCTATCTGCCAACATTTTTCCAGGAGTGGACAACTGGGAGGCGGTTTTTATGAGTAGACAGACTTTTCAGCCCGGGGAGTGGGCTTTCCATCCAGAAGTGTTCTCTCAGATAACTCTCAGGTGGGGGTTCCTGAGTTGGATCTGATGGCGTCTTGTCAAAATGCGATAGTCCCAAAGTACGGTTCAAGGTCAAAAGATCCACAGGACGCTCTGAAAGATGCTCTAGTGGTTCCCTGGATTTTCTCGCTTACGTACCTGTTTCCTCCGTTTGTTTCCTTCCATGAATCATTGCTCGTATCAAACTGAGAGCATTGGTAATACTGATAGCTCCTGCATGGCCTCGCAGGATCTAGTTAGCAAATCTGATAAGGATATTATTCTCTACATCCTTAGAGGTTTCCTCTGAGGAAGGACCTTCTAATCAGGGTTCTTTCCTCCATCCAAACCTAAATTCTCTGAAGCTGACGGCTTGAAACTTGAATGCCTAGTTCCGTCTAGGCGTGGTTTTTCTGAAGCTGTCACCGATATTATGCTTCAGGCTCACAATCCTGTTAATCGCAAGACTTACCATAAGGTATGGCGTAAATATTTTTATTGGTGCAAATCTAAGGGTTTCTCCTGGAGCCAGGTAAGGATTCCCCTTATTTTATCTTTTCTTCAGGATAGCCTGGGGAAAGGTTGCCAGTCAGTACTCTGCTGGGTCTGATTTCTGCACTAACTATCCGTTTGCTCAAACGTCTGGCAGGCTTACCAGAGGTTCAAGCTTTTGTACAGGCCTTGGTAAGAATCAGGCCTGTGTTTAAAGCTTTTGCTCCTCGGAGCCTTAATCTAGTTTTTAAAGCTTTGCAGCAGGCTCAGTTTGAGCCGATGCATGTTGTTGATAAAGAATTGTTATCTTGGAAGGTTTTGTTTCTCCTTGCTATTTCTTCCGCTCGCAGAGTTTCTGAGCTTTCAACTCTTTAGTGTGATTCCCCATGTGTTATCTTTCATGCAGATAAGGCGGTCCTTCAAACTATATTGGGTTTTCTCCCTAAGGTGGTGTCGGATCGAAACATTGTTCAGGGAATTGTTGTTCCTTCTTTTTGTCCTAATCCTTCTTCTCATAAGGAAGGTCTTTTGCATAACTTGGATGTTGTGCATGCTCTAATATTTTATTTACTAGCCACTAAAGATTTTCGGCGATCTTCTGCACTGTTTGTTGTATTCTCTGCAAAACGTAAGGGTCAGAAGGCCACTTCTTCTTTTTCTCTCTGGTTGAGAAATTTGTTTCGTTTTGCTTATGAGACTGCTGGACAGCAGCCTCCTGAGACAATTACGGCTCCTTCCACTAGGGCTGTCTCCTTTTCTTGGGCTTTCAAAAAATGAAGCTTCTGTGGAACAGATTTGCAAGGCCGCTACAGGGTCCTCCTCTCTGCATACTTTTTCCAAATTCTACAAATTTGATACTTTTGCCTCGGCTGAGACCTCTTTTGGGAGAAAGGTTCTTCAAGTGGTGGTGCCTTCTGTTTAGGTCCTCCTGCCTTGTTCTCCCTCCCTGTTCATTCCGTGTCCTCTAGCTTGGGGGTATTGGTTTCCACTAGTAATTGGAATGACGTTGTGGACTCTCCATGTCATAGGAAAGAAAACAAAATTCATGCTTACCTGATAAATTTCTTTTTTTCCGGACACGGAGAGTCCACGACCCCGCCCTCTTTTTTGAATGATTCGGCAGTTTTTTTGAGTAAACCTCAGGCACCTTTTTCACCCTTGTGTTTTCTTCTTTTTCCATTTTCCTTCATCAGAATGACTGGGGATTATGGGTAAGGGAAGTTACACTTAACAGCTTTGCTGGGTTGCTCTTTGCCTCCTGCTGACCAGGAGTTGAATATCCCACTAGTAATTGGAATGACGTTGTGAACTCTCCATGTCCGGAAAGAAAGAAATGTATCAGGTAAGCATTAATTTTGTTTTTTTTTTCTTTCATGATTCAGATAGAGCAGCAATTTTAAGCAACTTTCTAATTTACTCTTATTATAAATTTTCTTCGTTCTCTTGCTACCTTATTTAAAAAGCAGGAATGTAAAGCTTAGGAGCCGGTCCATTTTTGGTTCAGAACCTAGGTTACGCTTGCTTATTGGTGGCTTAAAGGGACACTAAACCCCCCAAAAATCTGTCATTATTGAGATAGAGAAAACAATTTTAAACAACATTCCAATTAACTTCTATTATCTAATTTGCTTCATTCTTTAGATATCCTTTTTAGAAGAAATAGCAATGCACATGGGTGAGCCAATCACACAAGACATGTATGTGCAGCCACCAATCAGCAGCTACTAAGCCTATCTAGATATGCTTTTCAGCAAAGGATAACAGGAAAATGAAGCAAATTAGATAATAGAAGTAAATTAGAAGGTTGCTTAAAAATGCAAGCTCTTTCTAAATCCTGAAAGAAAAAATGGGGGTTTCATGTCCCTTTTAATGTATTATCACTAATGGAAAATGTCCCTTTAATGTATTATCACTAATGGAAAGCACCTGTCTGGTGTTAAAAGAGGAGGCTGGGTCTTCTCAGTTGCCCAGTGCACTGACCAGTTTGCTGGGGAGCTGAGGGTACCCAGCATGCTCTGGAGGTTTGAAGTATTGAACATTTGCCATTTTTTATTTTATTGTGCTTATATAGCCCATCCTGTGTAAATACTTTTTCTGGTTATATCATCAGCGCATTTACTTGACAATGTCCTGCTGGCATAAAGAATTACATAGCTGTGGCATTAATAGATGTTTAACTGTATTTTGATATAGGAGGACTGGTGTGTAGAGATAATTAGTTTCCGTGCGCATTTGACACTTGCAATGTTAAGAATGACACCAGCTAATAACTGCATCACAACAGTGATGTCACCAATTGCTAACAAAAAAAGCCCTGTTCTATCCTTTCATTTAAAGGGACAGTCTACTCCAGAATTTTTATAGTTTAAAAAGATAGATAAGTTTTGCAAAACCAACATGGTTATATAAATTAGCTTTTTATATCTGTGATTACCTTGTATCTAAGCCTCTGCAAACTGTTCCCTTATTTCAGTTCATTTAACAGACTTACATTTTAGCCAATCAATGTTGACTCCTTGGTAACTCCACGGGAGTGAACACAATGCTATTTGTATGGCACACATGAACTAGAGCGGTCTAGCTGTAAAAAAAACTGTCAAAATGCACTGAGATAAGAGGCGGGCTTAGAAATTAGCACATGTGCTTACCTAGGTTTAGCTTTCAACAAAGAATACCAAGAGAACAAAACAAATTTGACAATAAAAGTAAATTGAAATGTTTTTTAAAATGGAAGGCCTTTCTTAATCATGACAGTTTAAATTTGACTAGACTGTCCCTTTAATTCTACTATAGACAACTTAACAATATTTCCACACATCAGTTTAGTTTAATTTGTTTGATATGTTTTATATGATGTGCTTCATGCTGTGTTCTGGAAAGTAAAAGCTACAGATGTTACACCTCTTGAGATGTTTGTCAGTGTTTCTTGAGTGAAATTGTTATTCAGGTAGACAGCAGTATAGTCACTTACGGAAATCAGCAAAGTCTTTTTCTGTAATTTTCTTGATTTTGTTGAACCGTGCGTACAAATAGGCTGTCTCTTTAGGCAAAGGAGGCACTGACTCGATTTCAGTTTCTTCACAGTAGACTGATCCACTTAGGCACACACAGAGCAGACATGTTGGTAAATCTGGTATTGTAAAACAAATGATAGGAATAAACTGTTTAAGACCAGGAACAAACTGAACTTTTTAATGGTAAAATAGTATTATATCTGTTAGAAAGCGCAACTGCATGGAGATATTACTAAAATCAGTAATGATAATGCATTGGTATATATTATTATATTATATGAGTTGCTCTGATCACACATTGGTGTGCGCAGGGTGGGTATCCTTGTTTTGGACATATATGCCCATACAGATTAATACTGACGCGTATGTAAATAATATGCAGGCTAAATAATTACCCAGAGAGCAATTAAATCTTATCTGCTTGTTGAATGGTACCTATAATTAACTGGACATTAAACACTAAATAAATGCTAGATAGAATGTTGCTTTCAAATAAAAAAAATAGTTTGAGAATAATATGTAGATTGATTTTTTTAAAGTTTAATTAGTTGTTTAGTGACAAAATAAGTGTAAAGTTTTCTTGACTATAAAACAATCGGAGCTGCCATGTTGTAACTTAGGTTACCTTCTCTGCTGTGACCAATTAGGGACAGTTATAAATAGGTCACTAGAGTTTGCAGCCAATGGCTGTGTGAAATATAACAGTGTTGTGCACTTCCATTTCTAACAGGAACTGAAAAGCTCACAATTTCAGAAAGGAATTACAGGAAAAGGGGACAAAATAAATAATAAACGTATATTCCAAAGTTTTTTTTTATATATACAATTTATCATATTAAATTACCATGTCAAAGTGTTTAATGTCCCTTTAACTGTCCTGCGTCATTACAGCTTAAACTTTACATTGTCCAAAATAGTGTTATCTTGCCCTTAAAGGGACATTGTACACTAGATTTTTCTTTGCAAAAATGTTCTGTAGATGATCCATATATACAGCCCATCTGGGAGTGTTTTTGTAACAATGTATAATTTTGCTTATTTTTAAATAACATTGTGCTAGTTTTCAGACTCCTAATCAAGGCCCAAAGATGTAGACCCAGGTCTACAGACTCCTGCTGCTTCTGTTTATCTTTTCATATGCAGAGAGGGGGGGGGGGGGTGTCTGCTCTTCCTGATTTCCCAGCCCATTTCACTGGGTGTCCCAGCCTAATCTCATCAACAGTGCTAAACTGGGAAATTCTAAGTACTTATTAAAAAGGTTTTATACTGGATTTTTAGATCAGTATCTGTGCATATTTTTCTTTATAGTAGTGTCTATTACATGCAGTTATATGAACATTGGTGTACACTTTCCCTTTAAGGACAGGTCCATCCCCCAGAAATAGCCAGTGGCAAGACACAGAGGGTGATATGCCAGTCTATTTCAGCTGTAATGTATCAGGCTAAAGGTCAGGGCTTGATGACTTTGTTTCGCTGTACAAACCAGGTCAGACCGTTCTTACCTACATCCCCATCTTTAGCTTCTGCGGCTGCTTTTTCGTCATCTCTTTTAAACCTTCCTGGAGGTACCACTATAAGTCCATTCTCCTGCCGAAGAAAATGTAGTTTAACAGGTTGCACCATTGGAAAGTTTCACAGAACAAACTAATTCCGGCAATGTGTTTGGGTTGTATAGAATGCTGAGTGTTTAGCCTTATTAGTGGAATCACTGCTTTTAGTTACATGCGTATTTAAAACATGTCACTAATATTGTATTGATTTCAGTAAAGCTTTACATAAAAATCAACACCACACACAGGATAAGTAGAGGTAGTTACTAAGGTGATGAAATATATCCTGCTTGATAAAAAAAAAAAAGCTAGGAAGCATTCAGTATCAGTGAAATCAGTTTAATACACAATTAACTTACTACCAAAGATTCCCAAATCATTTAAAGGGACAGTAAAGTCAAAATTAAACTTTATTGTAGGGCTGCAACAACTAATCGGTAAGATTAATCATAAAAATAGTTGTCAAAGAATCTCATTATCAATTAGGTAGTCAGTCATTAGTTGGTTAATTGCACAGCACCAGCTGCTTCAATCCGATGAACTCCTGCACATGGTATTGTGCAAACATTTTTATTTATTATTATTTTTTCTATCCGATTAATCGGATGATTATTGTCCGATTAATCGGATAGAAAAAAGATTTAAAAAAAAAAATTAATTTTTTTTTGCACAATCTTAGTTGCAGTAGATCTTCAGATTAAAGCAGCTGGTGCTGTGCAACTGACCAACTAATCGCTGACCACCTAATTGATAATGGGATTTTTGACAACTATTTTTATGATCAAACGTACCGATTAGTTGTTGCAGTCCTACTTTATTAATTCAGATAGAGCAAATAATTTTAAACAACTTTCCAATTTACTTCTATTATCAAATTTGTTTTGTTCTCTTGATATCTTTTGTTTAGAGAAAAACGAGGTAGGCTTGTAGGAGCTTAGGAGTGTGCACGTGTCTATAGGCTGGCTTCCATTGAGCCGTTAAAAATGGAGCCGTAAGCTACCAAAGTGGCTGACAGTTAAAAGTAATTTACGGCTCTATTTTAGTACCAGGTTTCCATTCAAAAGGATAACTGATAAATGAGAGCAACAAGTCTCTGTAGAAGTGCGCAAATGATAGCAGAGTCAAGGAGTAGGCCAATTCAGAACGGAACAGGCAGCACTCTTAGAGGCGGTAGATGGACGTAGGATAACCTGTAGAAACAGATGAGAGAGGCGCCTCATGGGACAAGTATCGTCTAAAATACCCAGTCAGAGAGACAACAGACAAGTCCCACAACAGTATGGTACTCACAAAGGTGGCGGTACAAACGTGTACCAAAGCGGGCAGGACGGAACCAAAAAGTCACCCGTCAGACAAGCATGGACTCGGACCACCAGAACAGACGTCACTCCACGGACAGCGTCAGCGGGAAACCAGCAGAGGAGCCAATCAGACAGGCAGAATCACGGCAGTGGAAACTCCAAGGAAACCGTCAGGACAGGAAACCGGACAAGTCGCCAGCGGCAGACAAAAAAGCTATCAGGCAGGTGTGAGATACTCAAAAAGATTTGAGTATAAACAGATAAAAACATTTGTGAGTACCATACTGTTGTGGGACTTGTCTGTTGTATCTCTGACTGGGTATTTTAGACGATACTTGTCTCATGAGGCGCCTCTTCCATTCAAAAGGATAGCGTCTTGCGCGCAATCGCTCTTTTCGACCATACGTAAGTTTGCGCTACCAACTGATGTCGGATTCGACGAAAAGCGTGCCATAACAAGTGCATTACCATGGTAACCCGACCTCTGTTTATAATAACGGTTTGCGCCTGCGCTTTTTACCTGTGATCGCCTCTTGAGAGAAAGACACAGGAACTAGTTGCGCCGGTAGGAGTTTGGTGATCTTGAGAGTTGTTTGAGAGTTAGTGGAGAGTTTGATATTTTATATTCATATATTCTTATTGTAGGCCTTATATACTATTAGGAACACACACACACATCCATACATTAGTGAATTAACACACATTAGTTTATACACACAAACACACACTCATCTATACATTAGTTAACACACATTAGTTTATACACACAAACACACATTCATCCATACATTAGTTAATTAACACACATTAGTTTATACACACACTCACTCATCCATACATTAGTTAATTAACACACATTAGTTTATACACACACTCACTTATCCATACATTAGTTAATTAACGCACTTTAGTTTATACACACAAACACACATTCATCCATACATTAGTTAATTAAACACATTAGTTTATACACACAAACACACACACATCCATACATTAGTTAATTAACGTACATTAGTTTATACACACACACACTCATCCATACATTGGTTAATTAACGTACATTAGTTTATACACACACACACACACTCATCCATACATTAGTTAATTAACACACATTAGTTTATACACACACACACACACATTTTTATTTGATACAAACACATTTACATTTTTCTTTTATTTCATTAACCCCCCATATCCCCATCATCCTTTTTTGCCCCTTTAATTAACCCCCATCCCACTTCCCATATCCCCTTTAACTACTCTACCCTTAACCACTACATAACTTTATTTTCCTTTTATTCATTTATACATTTAGCCCTTTTTTGATTTACATCCCATATTTTTTTTTTTTCTAATCTCATATATTTTCTATTTTTTAATTTGTATTTATTTTTTCAATTGACTATTTAGTCTATCCCTTTTTTATTTACATCCCTTATTATTATGCTTTAATTTTGTTCTAATCCTATTTTTTTTTTTACTGTTTAGCCCATCCCTTTTTTCATTTACATCCCTTTGTTTAATTTTACCCCACATTTTTATTTTTATCTGCAGGGATATAGAAAAGAGATTGTTAAGGGTCTAGATAGGTTAGGTAGTTTTGTGGATATTTAATTTCGGGTTTAGTTAGATGAATTAGTGTAGGTAGGTAAGCTATGGACTTTAGTGTTAGGCTAGAGTTAGGGAGGAAGAAGAAAGGGATGGATAGGCCTAGTGGAGTTGGGAAGGGGGTGGCTATGGGGAAGAAGGTGGAGAGGGGGGATAGAGGTAGGGGGGAAATAGGGAGTAGTATGGGCAGGTCTAGGGGCCGAGGTTTGGGTGGAGGATTTGTCATTCCTCAAACCCTGGGAGAGGAGGGAAGGAGAGAGGGTGGGAGAGTGGAGGTGGGAGGAGAGAGGAGGAGAGAGGAGGAGTCAGCCTCAACTAGGCACACAAAGAAGAAGGAGAGTGGGGCAGACTGGCAAGTGGAGTAGGGCTGGTGGTAGTCTGTCACAGCCTGCAGGGACAGAGGAGGGAGAGAGGGCTGGTCCCCAGTCACAGGAGGGAGATTCTGTGTCTGCTGGCCCTTCAGATGTGAAGGGCAGGCTAAGAGAGGAGAGGTACTCCAAGGAGGAGAAGGAGGCTCTGGTTGAGGCCTACTTGGAGAGGGCACCTCAGCTGGAGAACCCTAACCGGAGGGCGAGTGTCGGGATAAGTTGTGGGAGGAGATACGAGTGGCAGTCAGCTGCTTATGACGCATTTGTTCTACTGCTAGCATAAAACATCAGTATCACGACTGCAGGAGGAAAACCAAGGAGAAGATGGCACAGCAGGCTAAATATGCACGTGGGACAGGTGGTGGTCCTAGTAAGCAGATTCATCTGAAGTCATGGGAAGAGATGCTCTCTAAATGTAATCTCTGGTGAAGCTGTCCTGGGATGCAAAGAGACAATGGACACATCAGTGCCAGCTGAAGAGGTCCATGAAGGTGAATATTAATTATCATATGTTATAAATGTTTTATTTGTAACAAATTATATGTTAACATCAGAAATATACATAGGCTTTGTGCTTGAAATATCAATGTAATCATGCACATGTGTAATACAGAATATAGAATGTTCCTATTTTACATATAGTTAGCATTCAATTGTTTTCAAGCACCAGTGGAAAACATACCTAGGTAGGTTGAGGACAAGTAATGTTTTACATGGTGCAAAGTCTGATTTGCACATTAACTTAAAGGGATAGTAAACCCATTTTCTCCTGTTAAGTGTGGTCAGTCCACGGGTCATCATTACTTCTGGGATATTATCTCCTCCCCTACAGGAAGTGCAAGAGGATTCACCCAGCAGAGCTGCTATATAGCTCCTCCCCTCTACGTCACCCCCAGTCATTCTCTTGCACCCAACGAATAGATAGGATGTGTGAGAGGACTGTGGTGATTTAATTAGTTTATTACCTTCAATCAAAAGTTTGTTATTTTATAATAGCACCGGAGTGTGTTATTCATTCTCTAGTAGAATTTGAAGAAGAATCTACCGGAGTTTTTTCTATGATTTTAGCCGGAGTAGTTAAGATCATATTGCTGTTTCTCGGCCATCTGAGGAGAGGTAAACTTCAGATCAGGGGACAGCGGGCAGATTAATCTGCAAAGAGGTATGTAGCAGTTTGTTATTTTCTGACATGGAATTGATGAGAAAATCCTGCCATACCGTTATAATGTAAACTCAGCCTTAAATGCAGTAGATGTAGCTGGTATCAGGCTGTCATGTATGTATATTTTACACTTCAGTATTCTGGGGAATGGTACTTCACTGGATTTATACTGTATGCATAGACTTAACCTAATTTGCAGGGACTTGCAATAGGTTTTAAATAACAATTAATTTATTGAGGTTAAACGTTTTTTTGCTGGCATGTAAAAACGTTTATTTCTTCTGTTATGTGTGATCAGTCCACGGGTCATCATTACTTCTGGGATATAACTCCTCCCCAACAGGAAATGCAAGAGGATTCACCCAGCAGAGCTGATATAGCTCCTCCCCTCTACGTCAGTCCCAGTCATTCTCTTGCACCCAACGACTAGATAGGATGTGTGAGAGGACTATGGTGATTATACTTAGTTTTTATGACTTCAATCAAAAGTTTGTTATTTTATAATAGCACCGGAGCGTGTTATTACTTCTCTGGCAGACTTTGAGGAAGAATCTACCAGAGTTTTTACTATGATTTTAACCGGAGTAGTTAAGATCATATTGCTGTTCTCGGCCATCTGAGGGAGGTAAAAGCTTCAGATCAGGGGACAGGGGCAGATGAATCTGCATTGAGGTATGTAGCAGTTTTTATTTTCTGAATGGAATTGATGAGAAAATCCTGCTATACCGTTATAATGACATGTATGTATACACTTCAGTATTCTGGGAATGGTACTTCACCGGAACTACTTTGTTAAAGGTCACTAATCTTTTTAATAAGTATTATATCATGTTAAACGTTTTTGCTGGAATGTAGAATCGTTTACACTGTTGAGGTACTGAGTAAATAAATGTTTGGGCTTTATTTTCCACTTGGCAGTAGTTTATTTTGAATTGTGACAGTTTCGTTTCTCTTCACTGCTGTGTGTGAGAGGGAGGGGCCGTTTTTGGCGCTCTTTGCTACGCATCAACAATTTCCAGTCAGCTATTATTTTTCCTGCATGATCCGGTTCATCTCTAACAGATCTCAGGGGTCTTCAAACTTCTTGAAGGGAGGTACATTCTCTCAGCAGAGCTGTGAGAACTTGTTATATTGACTGCGGATAAAGACGTTACTCAATAATTTTTATGTCAAATTTAGTTATGTTATCTTACTAATGGGAACAAAACCTTTGCTAAAAGTTGTGTTGTTTTAAAGTTGATGCTATAACTGTTCTCAGTTTTTTATCTCAACTGTCATTTAATCATTTAATCGTTTAAGTACCTCTTTGAGGCACAGTACGTTTTTGCTAAAAAAGATTATAACCAGGTTGCAAGTTATTGCTAGTGTGTTAAACATGTCTGACTCAGAGGATATCTGTGTCATTTGTTCCAATGCCAAGGTGGAGCCCAATAGAAATTTATGTACTAACTGTATTGATGCTACTTTGAATAAAAGTCAATCTGTACAATGTGAACAAATTTCACCAATCTGCGAGGGGAGAGTTATGCCGACTAACTCGCCTCACGCGGCAGTACCTGCATCTCCCGCCCGGGAGGTGCGTGATATTATGGCGCCTAGTACATCTGGGCGGCCATTGCAGATAACATTACAAGATATGGCTACTGTTATGACTGAAGTTTTGTCTAAATTACCTGAGCTAAGAGGCAAGCGTGATCACTCTGGGGTGAGAACAGAGTGCGCTGACAATACTAGGGCCATGTCTGATACTGCGTCACAGCTTGCAGAGCATGAGGACGGAGAGCTTCATTCTGTGGGTGACGGTTCTGATCCAAACAGATTGGATTCAGATATTTCAAATTTTAAATTTAAATTGGAGAACCTCCGTGTATTACTAGGGGAGGTCTTAGCAGCTCTCAATGATTGTAACACCGTTGCAATACCAGAGAAACTATGTAGGTTGGATAAATACTTTGCGGTACCGGCGAGTACTGACGTTTTTCCTATACCTAAGAGATTAACTGAAATTGTTACTAAGGAGTGGGATAGACCCGGTGTGCCGTTCTCACCCCCTCCAATATTTAGAAAGATGTTTCCAATAGACGCCACCACTCGGGACTTATGGCAAACGGTCCCTAAGGTGGAGGGAGCAGTTTCTACTCTAGCTAAGCGTACCACTATCCCGGTGGAGGATAGCTGTGCCTTTTCAGATCCAATGGATAAAAAATTGGAGGGTTACCTTAAGAAAATGTTTGTTCAACAAGGTTTTATTTTGCAACCCCTTGCATGTATCGCGCCGATTACGGCTGCGGCAGCATTTTGGATTGAGTCTCTGGAAGAGAACCTTAGTTCATATACGCTAGACGACATTATGGACAGGCTTAGAGTCCTTAAACTAGCTAATTCATTCATTTCGGAGGCCGTAGTACATTTAACCAAACTTACGGCTAAGAACTCAGGATTCGCCATACAGGCACGTAGGGCACTGTGGCTAAAATCCTGGTCAGCTGATGTTACTTCTAAGTCCAAATTACTTAATATACCTTTCAAGGGGCAGTCCTTATTTGGGCCCGGTTTGAAAGAAATTATCGCTGACATTACAGGAGGTAAGGGCCACGCCCTACCTCAAGACAAAGCCAAAGCTAAGGCTAGACAGTCTAATTTTCGTCCCTTTCGGAATTTCAAAACAGGAGCAGCATCAACCTCCACTGCACCAAAACAGGAAGGAGCTGTTGCTCGTTACAGGCAAGGCTGGAAGCCCAACCAGTCCTGGAACAAGGGCAAACAGGCCAGGAAACCTGCTGCTGCCCCAAAGACAGCATGAACCGAGAGCCCCCGATCCGGGACCGGATCTAGTGGGGGGCAGACTTTCTCTCTTCGCCCAGGCCTGGGCAAGAGATGTTCAGGATCCCTGGGCGCTAGAGATCATATCTCAGGGATACCTTCTAGACTTCAAATTATCTCCCCCAAGAGGGAGATTTCATCTGTCAAGATTGTCAACAAACCAGATAAAGAAGGAAGCGTTTCTACGCTGTGTACAAGATCTGTTATTAATGGGAGTGATCCATTCGGTTCCGCGGTCGGAACAAGGACAAGGGTTCTACTCAAACCTGTTTGTGGTTCCCAAAAAAGAGGGAACCTTCAGACCAATCTTAGATTTAAAGATTCTAAACAAATTCCTAAGAGTTCCATCATTCAAAATGGAAACTATTCGGACAATCTTGCCCATGATCCAAAAGGGTCAGTACATGACCACAGTAGATTTGAAAGATGCTTACCTTCACATACCGATCCACAAAGATCATCACCGGTATCTACGGTTTGCCTTCCTAGACAGGCACTACCAGTTTGTAGCTCTTCCATTCGGATTGGCTACGGCCCCAAGAATCTTCACAAAGATTCTAGGTGCCCTCCTGGCGGTACTAAGACCGCGAGGGATTTCGGTAGCTCCGTATCTAGACGACATTCTAATACAGGCTTCAAGCTTTCAAACTGCCAAGTCTCATACAGAGTTAGTTCTGGCATTTCTAAGGTCGCATGGATGGAAAGTGAACGAAAAGAAGAGTTCTCTTTTTCCTCTCACAAGAGTTCCATTCTTGGGGACTCTTATAGATTCTGTAGAAATGAAGATTTACCTGACAGAGGACAGGTTAACAAAACTTCAAGATGCATGCCGTGTCCTTCATTCCATTCAACACCCGTCAGTAGCTCAATGCATGGAGGTGATCGGCTTAATGGTAGCGGCAATGGACATAGTACCTTTTGCACGCCTACACCTCAGACCGCTGCAATTATGCATGCTAAGTCAGTGGAATGGGGATTACTCAGATTTGTCCCCTACTCTGAATCTGAATCAAGAGACCAGAAATTCTCTTCTATGGTGGCTTCATCGGCCACACCTGTCCAGGGGGATGCCATTCAGCAGGCCAGACTGGACAATTGTAACAACAGACGCCAGCCTACTAGGTTGGGGCGCTGTCTGGAATTCTCTGAAGGCTCAGGGATTATGGAATCAGGAGGAGAGTCTCCTTCCAATAAACATTCTGGAATTGAGAGCAGTTCTCAATGCCCTTCTGGCTTGGCCCCAATTAACGACTCGGGGGTTCATCAGGTTTCAGTCGGACAATATCACGACTGTAGCTTACATCAACCATCAGGGAGGGACAAAAAGCTCCCTAGCAATGATGGAAGTATCAAAGATAATTCGATGGGCAGAGTCTCACTCTTGCCACCTGTCAGCAATCCACATCCCGGGAGTGGAGAACTGGGAGGCGGATTTCTTGAGTCGCCAGACTTTTCATCCGGGGGAGTGGGAACTTCATCCGGAGGTCTTTGCCCAAATACTTCGACGTTGGGGCAAACCAGAGATAGATCTCATGGCGTCTCGCCAGAACGCCAAACTTCCTCACTACGGGTCCAGATCCAGGGATCCGGGTGCGGTTCTGATAGATGCCTTGACAGCACCTTGGAACTTCGGGATGGCTTATGTGTTTCCACCCTTCCCGCTGCTTCCTCGATTGATTGCCAAAATCAAACAGGAGAGAGCATCAGTGATTCTAATAGCACCTGCATGGCCACGCAGGACTTGGTATGCAGATCTAGTGGACATGTCATCCTGTCCACCTTGGTCTCTACCTCTAAGACAGGACCTTCTGATACAGGGTCCGTTCAAACATCAAAATCTAACTTCTCTGAAACTGACTGCTTGGAAATTGAACGCTTGATTTTATCAAAACGTGGGTTTTCTGAGTCGGTTATTGATACCCTGATACAGGCTAGGAAGCCTGTTACCAGAAAGATTTACCATAAAATATGGCGTAAATACCTATACTGGTGTGAATCCAAACGTTACTCCTGGAGTAAGGTTAGGATCTCTAGGATCTTGTCCTTTCTACAAGAGGGCTTAGAAAAGGGTTTATCGGCTAGTTCATTAAAGGGACAGATTTCAGCTCTGTCCATCTTGTTACACAGGCGTCTGTCAGAAAATCCAGACGTCCAGGCCTTTTGTCAGGCTTTAGCTAGGATCAAGCCTGTGTTTAAAGCTGTTGCTCCACCATGGAGTTTAAACTTAGTTCTTAACGTTTTACAGGGGGTTCCGTTTGAACCCCTTCATTCCATTGATATAAAATTGTTATCTTGGAAAGTTCTGTTTTTAATGGCTATTTCCTCGGCTCGAAGAGTCTCTGAGTTATCAGCATTACATTGTGATTCTCCTTATCTGATTTTTCACTCAGACAAGGTAGTTCTGCGTACTAAACCTGGGTTCTTACCTAAGGTAGTTACTAACAGGAATATCAATCAAGAGATTGTTGTTCCATCCTTGTGTCCAAATCCTTCTTCAAAGAAGGAACGTCTTCTACACAATCTGGATGTAGTTCGTGCCCTCAAGTTCTACTTGCAGGCAACTAAAGAGTTTCGTCAAACTTCTTCCCTGTTTGTCGTTTATTCTGGACAGAGGAGAGGTCAAAAAGCTTCTGCTACCTCTCTCTCTTTTTGGCTTCGTAACATAATACGTTTAGCCTATGAGACTGCTGGACAGCAGCCTCCTGAAAGAATTACAGCTCATTCCACTAGAGCTGTGGCTTCCACTTGGGCCTTTAAGAATGAGGCCTCTGTTGAACAGATTTGCAAGGCTGCAACTTGGTCTTCGCTGCATACTTTTTCCAAATTTTACAAATTTGACACTTTTGCTTCTTCGGAGGCTATTTTTGGGAGAAAGGTTCTTCAGGCAGTGGTTCCTTCTGTATAATGAGCCTGCCTATCCCTCCCGTCATCCGTGTACTTTTGCTTTGGTATTGGTATCCCAGAAGTAATGATGACCCGTGGACTGATCACACATAACAGAAGAAAACATAATTTATGCTTACCTGATAAATTCCTTTCTTCTGTTGTGTGATCAGTCCACGGCCCGCCCTGTTTTTAAGGCAGGTAAATATCTTTTAAATTATACTCCAGTCACCACTTCACCCTTGGTTACTCCTTTCTCGTTGATTCTTGGTCGAATGACTGGGACTGACGTAGAGGGGAGGAGCTATATCAGCTCTGCTGGGTGAATCCTCTTGCATTTCCTGTTGGGGAGGAGTTATATCCCAGAAGTAATGATGACCCGTGGACTGATCACACAACAGAAGAAAGGAATTTATCAGGTAAGCATAAATTATGTTTTCTCTGAGGTACTGGGTGAAAAAATGTTTTGGGCACTATTTTTTCCACTTGGCAATAGTTTTTGTTTAAATTAAAGCAGTTCACTGATCTCTCTCACTGTTATGTGTGAGGGGGAGGGGCCATTTTTGGCGCTTTTACTACGCATCAAAAAACTCAGTCAGAGGTTCATTTTCTTCCTGCATGATCCGGTTCATCTCTACAGAACTCAGGGATCTCCAAAGCCTTTTTTTGAGGGAGGTAATCATCACAGCAGAGCTGTGAAGATTGTAGTTGACTGTGATAAAAAACGTTTATTTGTGTATTTTTTTTTACTGCTGCCTGGGTTAGTTATCCTTTGCTAATGGGAACAATCCTTTGCTAAAATTGTATATTTCTGACAAAGATTGATGCTATAACTTAATTATTTTCAACTGTCATAATTTTTTCTGTGCTTCTTATAGGCACAGTTCGTTTTCATATTATTGTAAATTACTTGAAAAAGCATTTCCAAGTTGCTAGTTAATTGCTAGTGTGTTAAACATGTCTGATTCAGAGGAAGATACATGTGCTATATGTGCTAATGCCAAAGTGGAGCCCAATAAAAGTTTATGTACTAACTGTATTGATGCTACTTTAAATAAAAGTCAATCTGTACAAATTGAACATATTTCACCAGACAACGAGGGGAGAGTTATGCCGACTAACTCGCCTCACGTGTCAGTACCTGCATCTCCCGCTCGGGAGGTGCGTGATATTGTAGCGCCGAGTACATCTGGGCGGCCATTTCAAATCACATTACAGGATATGGCTACTGTTATGACTGAAGTTTTGGCTAAATTACCAGAACTTAGAGGCAAGCGTGATCACTCTGGGGTGAGAACAGAGTGCGCTGATAATATTAGGGCCATGTCAGACACTGCGTCACAGGCGGCAGAACATGAGGACGGAGAACTTAATTCTGTGGGTGACGGTTCTGATCCAAATAGATTGGATTCAGATATTTCAAATTTTAAATTTAAGCTGGAAAACCTCCGTGTATTACTAGGGGAGGTGTTAGCGGCTCTGAATGATTGTAACACAGTTGCAATACCAGAGAAAATGTGTAGGTTGGATAAATATTTTGCGGTACCGGCGAGTACTGATGTTTTTCCTATACCTAAGAGACTTACTGAAATTGTTACTAAGGAGTGGGATAGGCCCAGTGTGCCGTTCTCACCCCCTCCGATATTTAGAAAAATGTTTCCAATAGACGCCACCACACGGGACTTATAGCAAACGGTTCCTAAGGTGGAGGGAGCAGTTTCTACTTTAGCTAAGCGTACCACTATCCCGGTGGAGGATAGCTGTGCCTTTTCAGATCCAATGGATAAAAAATTAGAGGGTTACCTTAAGAAAATGTTTGTTCAACAGGGTTTTATATTGCAACCTCTTGCATGTATTGCGCCTGTCACGGCTGCAGCAGCATTTTGGTTTGAGTCTCTGGAAGAGACACTTCAATCATCTACACTAGATGAGATTACAGACAAACTTAAAGCCCTTAAGTTAGCTAACTCATTTATTTCAGATGCCGTAGTACATTTAACTAAACTTACGGCTAAGAATTCCGGATTTGCCATTCAGGCACGCAGAGCACTGTGGCTAAAATCCTGGTCAGCTGATGTTACTTCTAAATCTAAATTGCTTAATATACCTTTCAAAGGGCAAACCTTATTCGGGCCCGGGTTGAAGGAGATTATCGCTGACATTACAGGAGGTAAAGGCCATGCCCTGCCTCAGGACAAAGCCAAACCTAGGGCTAGACAGTCTAATTTTCGTTCCTTTCGTAATTTCAAAGCAGGAACAGCATCAACCTCCTCTGCACCAAAACAGGAAGGAGCTGTTGCTCGCTACAGACAAGGCTGGAAACCTAACCAGTCCTGGAACAAGGGCAAGCAGGCCAGGAAACCTGCTGCTGCCCCTAAGACAGCATGAATCGAGGGCCCCCGATCCGGGACCGGATCTAGTAGGGGCCAGACTTTCTCTCTTCGCCCAGGCTTGGGCAAGAGATGTTCAGGATCCCTGGGCGTTAGAGATCATATCTCAGGGATACCTTCTGGACTTCAAATCCTCTCCCCCAAGAGGGAGATTTCATCTGTCAAGGTTATCAACAAACCAAATAAAGAAAGAAGCGTTCCTACGCTGCGTACAAGATCTTTTATTAATGGGAGTGATCCATCCAGTTCCGCGGTCGGAACAAGGACAAGGGTTTTACTCAAATCTGTTTGTAGTTCCCAAAAAAGAGGGAACTTTCAGGCCAATCTTGGATTTAAAGATCCTAAACAAATTCCTAAGAGTTCCATCGTTCAAGATGGAAACGATTCGAACAATTTTGCCCATGATCCAAGAGGGTCAGTACATGACCACAGTGGATTTAAAGGATGCTTACCTTCACATACCGATTCACAGAAATCATTACCGGTATCTAAGGTTTGCCTTTCTAGACAGGCATTACCAGTTTGTAGCTCTTCCATTCGGACTGGCTACGGCTCCAAGAATCTTCACAAAGGTTCTGGGTACTCTTCTGGCGGTACTAAGACCGCGAGGAATTTCTGTAGCTCCGTACCTAGACGACATTCTGATTCAAGCTTTCAAACTGCCAAGTCTCATACAGAGTTAGTACTGGCATTTCTAAGGTCGCATGGATGGAAGGTGAACGAAAAGAAGAGTTCTCTCTTTCCACTCACAAGAGTTCCCTTCTTGGGGACTCTGATAGATTCTGTAGAAATGAAGATTTACCTGACAGAAGACAGGTTAACAAAGCTTCAAAATGCATGCCGTGTCCTTCATTCCATTCAACACCCGTCAGTAGCTCAATGCATGGAGGTGATCGGCTTAATGGTAGCGGCAATGGACGTAGTACCTTTTGCACGCCTACATCTCAGACCGCTGCAATTGTGCATGCTAAGTCAGTGGAATGGGGATTACTCAGATTTGTCCCCCACTCTGAATCTGAATCAAGAGACCAGAAATTCTCTTCTATGGTGGCTTTATCGGCCACACCTGTCCAGGGGGATGCCATTCAGCAGGCCAGACTGGACAATTGTAACAACAGACGCCAGCCTACTAGGTTGGGGCGCTGTCTGGAATTCTCTGAAGGCTCAGGGACTATGGAATCAGGAGGAGAGTCTCCTTCCAATAAACATTCTGGAATTGAGAGCAGTTCTCAATGCCCTTCTGGCTTGGCCCCAGTTAACAACTCGGGGGTTCATCAGGTTTCAGTCGGACAACATCACGACTGTAGCTTACATCAACCATCAGGGAGGGACAAGAAGCTCCCTAGCAATGATGGAAGTATCAAAGATAATTCGCTGGGCAGAGTCTCACTCTTGCCACCTGTCTGCAATCCACATCCCGGGAGTGGAGAACTGGGAGGCGGATTTCTTAAGTCGTCAGACTTTTCATCCGGGGGAGTGGGAACTTCATCCGGAGGTCTTTGCCCCGATACTTCGACGTTGGGGCAAACCAG
This sequence comes from Bombina bombina, assembly GCF_027579735.1. Classification (NCBI taxonomy): domain Eukaryota; kingdom Metazoa; phylum Chordata; class Amphibia; order Anura; family Bombinatoridae; genus Bombina; species Bombina bombina. The sequence goes on from NC_069505.1 coordinate 406,927,416, forward strand.
AGATAGATCTCATGGCGTCTCGTCAGAACGCCAAGCTTCCTCGCTACGGGTCCAGATCCAGGGATCCGGGAGCGGTTCTGATAGATGCTTTGACAGCACCTTGGACCTTCGGGATGGCTTATGTGTTTCCACCTTTCCCGATGCTTCCTCGATTGATTGCCAGAATCAAACAGGAGAGAGCATCAGTGATTCTAATAGCACCTGCATGGCCACGCAGGACTTGGTATGCAGATCTAGTGGACATGTCATCCTGTCCGCCTTGGACTCTACCTCTGAAACAGGACCTTCTGATCCAGGGTCCATTCAAACATCAAAATCTAACTTCTCTGAAGCTGACTGCTTGGAAATTGAACGCTTGATTTTATCAAAACGTGGGTTTTCTGAGCCAGTTATTGATACCTTAATACAGGCTAGGAAGCCTGTTACCAGAAGGATTTACCATCAAATATGGCGTAAATACTTATATTGGTGCGAATCCAAGAGTTACTCATGGAGTAAGGTTAGGATTCCAAGGATATTGTCTTTTCTACAAGAAGGTTTAGAAAAGGGGTTATCCGCTAGTTCTTTAAAGGGACAGATTTCAGCTCTGTCCATTCTTTTACACAAACGTCTGTCAGAAGTTCCGGACGTTCAAGCTTTTTGTCAGGCTTTAGCTAGGATCAAGCCTGTGTTTAAAACTGTTGCTCCGCCATGGAGTTTGAACTTAGTTCTTAATGTTTTACAGGGTGTTCCGTTTGAACCCCTTCATTCCATTGATATCAAGTTGTTATCTTGGAAAGTTCTGTTTTTAATAGCTATTTCCTCGGCTCGAAGAGTCTCTGAGTTATCTGCCTTACATTGTGATTCTCCTTATCTGATTTTTCATTCAGACAAGGTAGTTCTGCGTACTAAACCTGGGTTCCTACCTAAGGTGGTCACTAACAGGAATATCAATCAAGAGATTGTTGTTCCATCTTTGTGTCCTAATCCTTCCTCGAAGAAGGAACGTCTGCTACACAATCTAGATGTAGTCCGTGCCCTGAAATTTTATCTACAGGCAACTAAGGAGTTTCGTCAAACGTCTTCCCTGTTTGTCGTTTATTCTGACCAGAGGAGAGGTCAAAAAGCTTCGGCTACCTCTCTGTCTTTTTGGCTTCGTAGCATAATACGATTAGCCTATGAGACTGCTGGACAGCAGCCTCCTGAAAGAATTACAGCTCATTCTACTAGAGCTGTGGCTTCCACTTGGGCCTTTAAGAATGAGGCTTCTGTTGAACAGATTTGCAAGGCTGCAACTTGGTCTTCTCTTCATACTTTTTCCAAATTTTACAAATTTGACACTTTTGCTTCTTCGGAGGCTGTTTTTGGGAGAAAGGTTCTTCAGGCAGTGGTTCCCTCCGTATAAAGAGCCTGCCTGTCCCTCCCGTCATCCGTGTACTTTTGCTTTGGTATTGGTATCCCAGAAGTAATGATGACCCGTGGACTGACCACACTTAACAGGAGAAAACAAAATTTATGCTTACCTGATAAATTCATTTCTCCTGTAGTGTGGTCAGTCCACGGCCCGCCCTGTTTTTTATGGCAGGCTAAAAAATTTTTTGGATTATACTCCAGTCACCACTACACCCTTGGGCTTCTCCTTTCTCGTTGGTCCTTTGGTCGAATGACTGGAGGTGACGTAGAGGGGAGGAGCTATATAGCAGCTCTGCTGGGTGAATCCTCTTGCACTTCCTGTAGGGGAGGAGATAATATCCCAGAAGTAATGATGACCCGTGGACTGACCACACTACAGGAGAAATGAATTTATCAGGTAAGCATAAATTTTGTTTTTTTTCTTTCATGATTCAGATAGAGAAGCAATTTTAAGCAACTTTCTAATTTACTCCTATTATCAATATTTATTTGTTCTCTTGGTATCTTTATTTGAAAAGTATAACTGTAAGCTAAGGAGCCTGCACATTTTTGGTTCAGAACTCTGGCTATCGCTTGTGTTGGTGGCTACATTTAGCCACCCAATAAGCAAGAGCAACCCAGGTTTTGAACCAAAAATGGTCCGGCTCTTAAGCGTTACATTCTTGCTTTTTAAATAAAGATACCAAGAGAAGGAATAAAATATGTTAATAGGAGTAAATTAGAAAGTGGCCTAAAATTGCATGCTCTGTCTGAATCATGAAAGTTCAATTTTGAATTTACTGCCCCTTTAAGTGCATCTTAACAACATAGTTGTAGTGGATACATTCATCATGATTTCTGTAGTGGCTATCTGCTCAAACAAGCAAGGGTATAGATTTTAATTATTTCTATCTATATCATATATATTGTATGAACTATGTGTAATACAAAGAGTCGCTTGGAGGCACAATCTTCAAATATACACCTCTGGTTATTATATATATATATATATATATATATATATATTTGATTTTCAAATGTAATATGTTTCATCAGATTAATTAATCACAACAATTTATGTTTCAGAATCGGAACATGAGTATGAGTCCTTATGTTGATGTTCCAGAATTCAGTGAGGAGGAGGGGGGTGTGATTGACTCTGGATACTCCTATCTCAGAATGCTGTAAGGGGATGAGCAACAGCCACTGGCCTATGGGGTTGAAAATGTTTCTGCCACATCCCCATATTCATCTGTGAGGACATATCATCAGATGCATCCTTCACCACCACAGCATCAGATGCATCCTTCACCACCACAGCATCAGGTGCATCCTCAACCACCACAGTATTAGATGCATCCTCAACCACCACAGCATCAGATGCATCCTCAACCACCACAGCATCAGATGCATCCTCAACCACCACAGCATCAGATGCATCCTCAACCACCACAGCATCAGATGCATCCTCAACCACCACAGCATCAGATGCATCCTCAACCACCACAGCATCAGATGCATCCTCAACCACCACAGCATCAGATGCATCCTCAACCACCACAGCATCAGATGCATCCTTCACCACCACAGCATCAGATGCATCCTTCACCACCACAGCATCAGATGCATCCTTCACCACCACAGCATCAGATGCATCCTTCACCACCTCAGTATCAGATGCATCCTTCACCACCTCAGTATCAGATGCATCCTTCACCACCACAGCATCAGATGCATCCTCTACCACTACAGCATCAGGTGCATCCTCTACCACCACAGCATCAGGTGCATCCTCTACCACCACAGCATCAGATGCATCCTCTACCACCACAGCATCAGATGCATCCTCAACCACCACAGCATCAGATGCATACTTCAGCATCAGATGCATTCTCAACCACCACAGCATCAGATGCATCCTTCACCACCTGTCCGACTACCCCTGCTTGGGTTGTATACCTTTAAGGACCTTTCTCCAATCACATTGTCACACCCCCTATATAACAGCTGTTCCATCATTAGACTATGCTTAGTATTTTGTTTAACTACTTTGAAGTGGTACAACCTCCACCACCACAGCATCAGATGCATCCTCAACCACCACAGCATCAGATGCATCCTCAACCACCACAGCATCAGATGCATCCTTCACCACCACAGCATCAGATGCATCCTCAACCACCACAGCATCAGATGCAGCCTCAACCACCACAGCATCAGATCCAGCCTCAACCACCACAGCATCAGATGCAGCCTCAACCACCACAGCATCAGATGCAGCCTCAACCACCACAGCATCAGATGCAGCCTCAACCACCACAGCATCAGATGCAGCCTTAACCACCACAGCATCAGATGCAGCCTCAACCACCACAGCATCAGATGCAGCCTCAACCACCACAGCATCAGATGCAGCCTCAACCACCACAGCATCAGATGCAGCCTCAACCACCACAGCATCAGATGCATCCTCAACCACCACAGCATCAGATGCAGCCTCAACCACCACAGCATCAGATGCAGCCTCAACCACCACAGCATCAGATGCAGCCTCAACCACCACAGCATCAGATGCAGCCTCAATCACCACAGCATCAGATGCAGCCTCAACCACCACAGCATGAGATGCAGCCTCAACCACCAGAGTATCATGATTATATTATATCTGTATTTGTCACTTAAATATGTACTCCTATTATCTATTTAACTTCATTATCATCTGTAATTTTGTAAATCAGGAATGTAAGCGTAGGAATCTACCCATTTTGATTCTGCACATGGGGAGCGCTTGATGATTGTTGTCTAACTGTAGCCAACAATCAGCAAGTGCAACACAGGTGCTGAACATTAAATGGAATTCCTCCTAAACTTAAATACATAATTAAAATAAGAAAGAAAACGAAATTAAATTGATTATGAGTACATATGTAAGTTGATTGGAATTGAATGCTTTATCTGATTCCTGAATGTTTAATTGTGAATAGGCTATCCCTTTAATTTAAAGTGACATACACAAATATTTGATTGCATTGTTTTGCTAGAACATACATATTTACAAACAAATCTAATATAATTATATGGTTTATATAGGTCAAAGATGTATATACCATTATCATTCATATATACATGTACGCAAAGTTTAATATTAGATATAATTATATTTATATATGTATTGAGAATATATATAGCATTCCTGGGCAAAGGTTGCGTTTGGAATAGGTGATATATACTTGCATCTATTTTTCTATGTACATACATATTGATATTTCATTGAAAACATAGGTGCAAATATTCCTATACATAGGATCAATAAATGTAGCATATACAATCTTATTTCTACATTGAAACACTCATAAATGTTTTTAGGATTTGCAATTTCAATGAGAAACAGGCCTCAAAAAGCTCCTTTTTCCTCCTTTACACCTAGTTCAGCTGGGTGTAATATTTCTTAATGCATCAACAGCGTATTAACGGTTAGCGCTTTCATTGGAAGCCTGGTATTATTTATTGATTAACGGCTTCTATTAGTTTCTATGGGACGCAAAGATCTTTTCGGCAGCCGAAGTCCGGCTGCCAATATTGAGATATGATGCGACATTGGAAACAGTCGATAAACGATATTGCTTCTGACTACATATTTAACGGTTTGCGAGCGCACGCAAACTGAATTATGGCTCTATGGCAGCAGTGTTTGGAGCTATGTATAACAATGCTATAAACAATGTCATTAATTTTGCTTGGTTCTTGTGGTATCCACTGTTAAAGAGTAATTCTAGGTGAGCTCAGGAGCGTGTACATGTTGTAGCCATCTGGCAATAATCGTTAAAACAATGTTATAAATCATTGCAAACTGTGCTCTGTTAGAGTGTACGTAACATTCTATTGCAGCTTTGTTTGCAACTATGTATACAACACGTACAAACAATAAGTAAATTAGAAAGTTGTTTAAAATCCATTTAAGTTAAATTTTGACTTTACTGTCTCCTTAAGATTTTTAAAACAAATTGCATCCTTTTTACTGTAGTTCGTTTTCAGCAGCCAAACTTCACGCACCACTTGGCTTATTTGGAGAAGCCCATCTGGTCTGTAGTTTGCAGACAACAAGGCAAGTCACTGTCATTATGTTAGTATAAAGTGCATTGTTTTGCCGTTATCTGATAAAACCAATTAGCGACATATATGGTTGGCTTGTTCTGAGCATTTTATGTCAGGGTTTGGAGGTAACTGAAGAAAAAAAGATACAGTATATGGAGTTTATGATCTTACAATACAGGACTGCAAGATGATTGGTTGGTAGCAGAGAAACTTTTTTTTAAGTGATGGTAAACCCTAGCGTTTGTGAAACGCTAGGATTTACCAGTGGAACGAATAAAGGGACTTTCAGTCATAAGCTATAAAATATTTCATGTTGAAAGCTCCTATTTGTCTGAAGCATTTGCCGCACTGAGCGCCTCAGGCCGTCCACGACCAAACTATTTTGCTGTGAGGTGATCTTAGCCAATAGCATGCTAGCTATCCGGCATGATGCCAGGTGGCCCGCACAGCTATTGGCTAAGAGGTGGAAATGTCACCTCATTGAAAAAATAGAGTTCTGCCGTGGGTTGCCTGAGGAGCTCAGTGCGGCGAACACTTCAGACAAATAAAGGAACTTTTAGAGGCCCATTTATCAAGCTCCAAATGGAACTTGAGGGCCCGTGTTTCTGGCGAGTCTTCAGACTCGCCAGAGACGCAAGTTTTGGAGCAGTGGTCTAAAGACCGCTGCTCCATAACCTGCCCGCCTGCTCTGATGAGGCGGAGAGAGATTGCCACAATTCAACCCAATCGAGTACGATCGGGTTGATTGACACCCCCTGCTGGCGGCTGAGTGGCCGCGAATCTGCAGGGGGCGGCGTTGCACCAGCAGCTCACAAGAGCTGCTGGTGCAATGCTGAATACGGAGAGCGTATTGCTCTCCGCATTCAGCGATGTCTATAGGACCTGATCCGCACTGTCGGATCAAGTCTGACAGACCTTTGTTAAATAGGCCTCTTAGCATGAAGTATTTTATACCCTATTTGTTCCAATGGCCAATCCTAGCGTTTCACAGACTGTAGGATTTACCATCACTTCTAAGGTGCCAGTGGAGCATACACAGCCCTTTTGAATGTTATGTCTATCACAGTATGTGATAATCTTAAATTGTATGTGATTATGTGATAATCCTAAAATGCTCTTGTATGTTAGTGTTTTATTTTTGCACTGTTAGTTGCATCTAACTATGTTTAACCCCTGTAAAGAGATTAAACACATAGTTAAAATCAGCTCCAGAGCAGCAATTCACTACTGAGAGCTAGCTGAGCATATATGTTGAGCCATTGACACGAGACAGATGAATGTAGCAACCAATCACCAGCTAGCTCCCAGTAGTACATTTCTTCTGTTGTTGATATGTACATACTGTATGCTTTTCACTTAACAATATCAAGAGAACAAAGTAAATTTGCTGTGAATTTAAAGGTGTCATGACATGCTCTATCCAAAACATGATTTCATTTTAGCTTTCCTATCCCTTTAATCTATATTTTTTTAGTTTCAGGGAACTATTTCTACCAGAATTACTATTTGAATGTAGTGGGTTAATGAAATATAAGAATGTTACTATTCTCCACTGGAGTCCTTAAGCTTTTAAATCAGATTTGCTCTTTCCCTTTTTTTCTGCTGATTTGTAACTACCTTACTCAGAGGAGTGGAAAGAAAATCCTGCTATAGAAATTCTAACATTTTTTCCAGAGGCCCCCTGTCCCATTACTATTTTCCATACTCTTAGTATAGCAAAAAAAAAGCTCTACAATCTAATTTAAAACATCTTTTTATTAGCTTTTCTTCTATAAAAAAGCAGTTTCAGAGAAAATAACAAGAAAGTTTAGATTTGATGGGACATTAAAGTTATCTTTATTGGAACTAGAATAGAGTGCTTTAAAATGATCTAAATATTGATGTTCCCAATGTTTTGTGTTAAAGGGACATAAAACCCAAATTTTTTATTTCATGATTCAGATAAAGCATTTAAATTTAAACAATTTAAAGGGACACTGAACCCAATTTTTTTTCTTTCGTGATTCAGATAGAGCATGCAATTTGAAGCAACTTTCTAATTTACTCCTATTATCAATTTTTCTTCATTCACTTGCTATCTTTATTTGAAATAGAAGGCATCTAAGCTTCTTTTTTGGTTCAGAACTCTGGACAGCACTCTTTTATTAGTGGATAAATTTATCCACCAATCAGCAAGAATAACTCAGGTTATTCATCAAAAATGGGCCGGCATCTAAACTTACATTCTTGCATTTCAAATAAAGATACCAAGAGAGTGAAGAAAATTTGATAATAGGAGTAAATTAGAAATTTGCTTAAAATGTCATGCTCTATCAGAATCACAAAAGAAAAACAATTGGGTTCAGTGTCCCTTTAAAGTGAATGTAAATTTAAATGAATTAAAATTGGAATTGAAGCATTTTTTAAGAAATACCTTTTTCTTTAGGAAAACATACCCGCCGATCCTCCGCCCACTTCTCCTGCTGTACTTAGCATATTGGTGATGAAACCGGCTTGGATGAAGCCGGTTTCGTTATTGCGGTGCTAAGTAAAGAGAAGCTGCGGGCAGAGTATTGCCGGTCTGGTTTTCCTAAAGAAAAAGGTAAGTATTTAAAAAAAAAAAAATGCTGCAATGTAAATTTTAATGAATGAAAGTGCCGCTGTTTTTAATAGTATTTAAAAAAAAAAAAACACTTATTCATTCAAAATTACATTCACTTTAATTTACTTCTATTTTATAATTTGTTTTGTTCTCTTAGTATCCTTTGTTGAAAAGTATATCTAGGTAGGTTCAGGCGCAGCTGATTGGTGGCTGCACATATATGCCTCATGTTTATTGGATCCCCTCATGTGCTCAGCTAGCTCCCAGTAGTTCATCGCTGCTTATTAAACAAAGGATACTGAAGCAAATTAGATAATCAATTGGAAAGTTGTTTAAAATGGTTAGTTCAATCTAAATAATGAAAAAACAAATGTGGGTTTTATGTCCCTTTAATTTTTCTGGAAATATTTCCTTGCCCGTCGATAGAGCTGTCAGTTGTTCAAATCAGCCAGTAAACAGTTATGACTCAAGTATCAGTTGTGCACAAACAAGTACTTCTTGTGACTTTCAATATGTGTTTATACTGCTTGAACTTTTTCATAAAAAAAAAAAAAATATTTGTGTTTAAAGGGACATGAAAACAATTTTTTTTAATTTCATGATTCAGTTACACACGGAGGAGGCTGAGAACTGTTTGCATGGACATAAATATTTCAACAGAGCATGTTGCAAAACTGACTTATTATGCTTTTGCATACATTAAAGTGAATGTAAATTTTGATGCTAAAGTGCCCGGTTTTTAAAAATTCGATTAAAAACAGGGTCACTTTAATTCATCAAAATTTACATTTAACTTGTGTTGTGAAAAAATACTTACCTTTTACTCCGCCCATCGCAAAACCTCTTCCTGGGTCTAAAATGAGGAATCCGGCTTCCTCCAATTACGGCTTCGAATCAGACACTGATTCCCCTGGGGGAAAACCCGTGATTGAAGGATGAGCGATCCATCATTTCTGACGTCAGAAATGGCTTTGCTACGACCGGGGGAAGCTGTAGCGGCTGTCAGGTTTAAAAGGTAAGTATTTTCGCAACGAGTGAAATGTAAATTTTGATGAATTAAAGTGCCCCTGTTTTTAATCAAATTTTTAAAAACCGGGCACTTTAGCATCAAAATTTACATTCACTTTTAACTGAGGGTCTGATGATATAAAGCAGGGCTCGACAAACCTAGGAGTCTGGGAGCCACTGGCACTTAGAATGTTACCCCTGGCTGCTAACTTTTTGGGTTATTCTCAATATATCTATGTATAAACACCACTCTCTAGTCTCTAAACGTATGTCTGGCTCCTAAATATTCTTACTGACTCCTACATTTTAAACAGATTTGTCAACCCCAGATCTAAAGCTCTCTATTCTTGTTTTGGCCGACTATATTCCTGAGCTTAACAAGCCAGAGCTGGTTGATAGGGACAGTAAAGACCAAATTAAACTTATATGATTCAGATAGAGTAGGCTGTTTTATACAACTTTCCAATTGAAATTATTATCAAATTTACTTTGCTCTATTGGTATCCTTTGTTGAAAAGCATACCTAGGTATGCTCAGGAACAACAATGCACTACTGTGGCTAGCTGGTGATTGGTGGCTGCACATATATGCCAATTGCCATTGGTTCACCAGATGTGGAAAATGTTTGAAAACGATTTAAAGAAAAAATGTGTGAAAATTGGTGCAAACAAAGTGTTTTCTGATGTACTGGAATATCATAGGTGACGGGTTCCAAAGCATTTCAGCCTTTCACTAGGTAAAGAGCAGCTTGAGTAGTCCACCCAATGGTTTGGATAATACAGCCTCTTATTGGCTTTATTGTAGACATTATAAACCAATAACAGCCAACGAGGGATGGACCAGAACAGGAAACTGTACTGAATAAAAGGGATACATTAATGCTCATTCATTATTCATTACTTCAATTTATGTTTAAATCTTAGCTCTTTAAATACAAGTTGTCCGCTCTTTCCACTAGGCCCTTGCAACAGAGTTTCACCCAACCTAGAAATAATGGTAAAGCAAAGCAATTCACAGAAACGCAGTTACAATATATCTAAGCTTACAACATTATTTTTAAACCACAATGACCCATTTGAGTTGAACAGAGCTAATGTGTTTTATGAATCAAAATGTTATTAGTAAATGTAATCTGTGTAGTTGCGCTGCGGAATCTGTTGGTGCCATACAAATAACTAATGATAAAAATAATAATGGCAGTTGCAGAAGAGTTCGGGCTTCTAGATGGTTAAGGATGGAGCAGCGTTGTCCCAAATACTTCAAAGACACACGTGCTGTAGATCATTGTTTCTCAACCGCGGTCCTCAAGTACCCCCAGCAGGCCAGGTTTTCATTATAGCTGAACCAGTGCACAGGGGAAGTAATAAGCTGATCAGTAACCATGGTTACTAACCTGCTTTCAAACAGCTTATTTCACCTGTGCACTGGTTTAGCTATAATGAACACCTGGCCTGTTGGGGGTACTTGAGGACCGCGGTTGAGAAACAATGCTGTAGATTACAAGTAATATTTTATACATCAGAGCAATCATTGTTATGCGTATTGCAAAGCAACCATTTGTAATGTCCATCTCTGTTCATTGCAGGTCTGGGATTGTTACATAATTGTACTATGGTTTAGTCTAGTCTGGGTGTAGGCCCCTTATAAATAGGCATTTTTGTGTTTAACTTCTTGCCCCCCGTTTTTTATTGAGTTAGGGTATGTGGCTTAAATGTGACCATGTTAAAGGGACAGTCTACTCTAGAATTGTTATTGTTTAAAAATATAGATAATCCCTTTATTACCCATTCCCCAGTTGTGCATAACAAACACTGTTATATTAATATACTTTTGACCTCTTTGATTACCTTGTATGTAACCCTCTGCAGACTGCCCCTTATTTTAGTGTTTTTGACAGATGTGAATTTTAGCCAATCAGTGCTGACTCAAAAACAACTCCACGGGAGTGAGCACAATGTCATCTATATTACACACATGAAGTAGCGCTATCTAACTGTGAGAAACTGTCAAAATGATAAGAGGCAGCCATCAAGGGCTTAGAAATAAGCATATAAACCTACCTAGGTTTAGCTTTCAACAAAGAATACCAAGAGAACAAGGCAAATTTGATGATAAAAGTAAATTGGAAGGTTGTTTAAAATTACATGCCCTATCTGAATCATGAAACTTTAATTTTGACTAGATTGTCCCTTTAAATGTCTAAATTATTTCATTTTGTAAGCTTTGAAATTCTAAATATTTGCTAAGCTTTGTATGACAAGTTGCACAATTCTGCTCTCAGGATGCCCAGTAGAACATTAGAATGAACAAACTCATACATTACATGAGTAGTAACTCTAAAGAATGTGCTAATATTAGCAAAGCAAAATCATTTTCCAATAGAATCCAAAATATATTTAATTCACCAAAATAATCTAAATTCATTGTATTTCTATATTTTGATTTTTTTAACTTCTGATGCGTCCAATAATGTGACTTCTGATTATTAACATTACAGTGGCTAGCAGAGGTACCTGGTTTGTTTGCGCTTCTTTTGAATTATCTTCAAAGTGTTTCTTAAACAGCTGTCCCTCGATCGTATCATCCGTGTCGTAATCATAAGTGATTTGTTCTGGTGAAGGGGGTGCAGATAGTGTGAAATTTAAAAGCAGGATCAGGGTACTAAGAATGGGAAGAGCCTGCATTATGGCTGTCCTTGAAGCAGAGCGCGGAAAGGCTGCTTCTAAAAAACCTTTTTTCTTTGGTAAAATCCTTTCTCAGCGTCTAGGGTGAAAAAAAAAGTACATGTCATAACAATAGAGAGAGAGCCTGCATGACTTGTTGGCAAAAGTCAGAGGAGACTTAGAACATTTGGGGAATAATATTTAACCCCTTGACTGCTACAGAGAGGGTTGTCACACATGACTATCTAAATTATTGCCGCTGTCTCTGGTAGTCAGCTAGTTAACTACTTAAGATGATAATGAAACTGGGGCAGTATGTTTCTGGAAAAAAAAAAGTTAAATAAAATAATGAAGTCTTGCCATGCAGTCTTTCTTAACTTTACGGCTATTAAAAACATCTGTTGTTCATTTTTTGGCACATTAAATATCTGGAAGTGCTTAAAGTAAATACATATTGGCTAAAACAGCAAATAAATGTAGTCAGTCTCTGTTCTCCCTAGCCCCATCTGCTGCAGGTGTGGCCTGTAAAAGAATGGTGTTGAAAGGGTTAAAAAAAAGACTATTAATGTGACTGATAACTGTACAAAACTACGATTCCTCTATGAAGCCAGTGACACGTTTTTAAATAGTTCCATTTTTGTTTTTGTTTTTAGTAAGACACCCAGAGAAATCTGTTAGTTTAGATATTCACAAATCATAATGGGAAATGGTAAAACTGCATAGCATGTAGGTTTTACAAATATATTGTGAGTATGGAGGGGTAAATGGATGTGAAGAGATTCACCTACCTTAACCGCAGGCAGAAATGTCCTTTTGTGCTTTACTCCTGTATAACATTAACCTCAAGTGACTGAAGGGGCTAGTACAGATGTTGATGTTTTCTAGGAGGTGGAAGGGGATCGTTTTGTAGATTGACAGCATGTGCCATGGTTTATGGAAGGTTGTTCCAACCTTCTCCCCCCAGGGTGCAAGACTGTATTCCACAGCAGGGCCTGCTCTCACGCCCATACATAGAACTGACAATTACTTACACATTTTAACTGGAAATGGAACTTCCAAACATTCTTTCATATATTTTAAACCTCATGATATTAATGTTTCATGGTTTTGTATAAAAACTGTTTTTAATGTTTAGAAAACTTACACCTTAAAGAACATGCGGTTCCCCATCCTCAATTTCACCATTCAGATTTATTTTATTTGTACAGTCATGAGCTACAGATGCATAGCTCCAACTAACATAAAAATGTCAAGCCCCCTATGTGGGTTGGGAGAAGGGTGGGGTGCAATAAGAAAAATTACTGGACTTAATTTATTTTTCAGAAATAAAAAAAACAAAAAACTTATACGACCTTAAAGGGATATGAAACCCCAAATTTACGTTCTCTTGGTATCTTTTGTTGAAAAGCAAGGATGTATGCTCAGGAGGGTACACGTGTCTGGAGCACTAAATGGCAGCAGTTTTTCAAGAATGGCTTATCCATTTGTAAGAGCACTAGATGGCAGCCCTATTTCCTGTCATTTAGTGCTCCAGTGCCAACCTAGGTATCTCTTAAACACAGAATATCACGGGAATAAAGCAAATTTGATAATAGAAGCAAATTGAAAACCTTTTTTTAAGATTGTATTTTTTGTCTGAATCAAATAAGAAATGTTTTGGGTTCCATACCCCTTTAACTGTATATATATATATTTGTGGTTGTGGATTAAAATTATTTTGCTGATTTAAATACCAAATTTAAAGTTATGATCTGGGTGGAGGAGCTAACCGCCATACTGAACAGACGTGTTCTGGAGAGATTCCGCTCAACAAGTATTAAATTAGTTATTTATTTGAGCTCATTCCCACGTTTATGCTCAAAAATTGGTTGCCAACACTTAATAGGAGCATCCAGAAAGCTATCAGTCCAGGATGAGAGGTCTACTACCCAGACTGGAAATTACTTGTGTACCGGTCTTCTGTGGCGACTGACCGTATGGAGCTTGTGGAAGTGACCGTGGGGAACCCCGCTCTCCGGAGGGTCAGGGATCCGCTCCGGAGACCAAGCTAAGGGTGTACATCCTCTCATTTGGAAGACTACTTACAAAACAGAGGGAGCCTTTCTCTGAGACCCAGCACCGGGATCCAGCACAAAGACGTGCTTCCCTGAAGTGTAACTACCCGACAACCGCCGTCTCCCGACATCCACTTTTGCCTAGTGCTACTGCTCCGGAGGGTCGGGGCTCTGCTCCGGAGCATTTAAGTCCATACCTGAAAAGTGTTGCAGGCGGGTTGAGTGGGGGGCGAGAATTTGGCCTACTGCTATCACCTGCGATCTTGAGGCCCTTTGCAGCCGTTTGGGTCCTTTGAGGGCCCGAAGAGGTCCGGATTGACCACCCAAAACAGACGATACCACCGGCTGCACGGAGGCCTCAGTGTTTGCCGCGATTTGAAGCTTTACAGACGCGCCGGAGTGGCGCAAACGGATGCCATTTTGGGCTGCAGTCTTATAGAGACGTGATAAGTGAATAGGGTGCTTAGGTGTTCCAACGACACACCCAGAGTGTGAACTAGGGTTGCCACCCATCCCTTAAAATACAGAACACTTATAAGTTACACATGCTGCAGGGTATGCAGGGAGGAATATGAATAGTGCTGTCCAGAAACACAATACATGTTCCTTCCTGCACACCCTGCAGCATGTGTAACTCATAAGTGTCCAGGAAAACATGGCTGAGGTGGCAACCCTAGTGTGAACAGCACTATTGGCGTCACAACACCCTGTCCTGAGGGTTGATCCTGGCCGACCTTCTACATCTGGGGTGTCTTGGGCCGCTTTGAAACCAGGAGCATCTGACCACGTGGGCCTGTTGGGTAAGATAATTTCTACGCTCTTCCATCATATAATACCCAGGTGCCAGCTACCCTGCTCCCTGCCATTAAATGCTCCCAACAAATACAGGATAATTCAATATGGCTTATACCGGGCCCTCAGGGGTTTGACTTACATTTTGCACCGTGCTGCGTTAATAAAATATGTTGGCACTTCACATAACCTGAGATCTGAACCCCTCTCCTATTCTACTAGGAGTTTGTTTAACTCTCTTTGACGCTGTATAACTTGAAGAGCCTTACACCACCCACAGGCCCAGTCATCAAGGTCTTTAGCCCTAAATTTTACACTTGGTATTGAGAGGTCTGGCCTGGACTACAGGTGTCCTATGTCATAAAGTCCTTGCCCAGTGTGCTTAGAGGAATGTGGCTGTACCTCACTGACGAGGCCCATAGGAGGCCGAAACGATCGTCTGGGGTTGTCATGTTCCTTGTTCAGAGGAGAATTGCCTGGTATTTCGGGGCTGGACTGACCTTACTTAGTGGGATCAGACTGATGAGAAAAGCACACTGATCTAAAAGAGGCTGCTTCCGGGTGGTAAATCGCCATAGAACTAGCTAATGAGCTGTTGTTCGTTTCTGGTAGAGCGCTTCTCTCTTTGTATGTAAATTAATATGACCCTTGGGAAGTCTCCTTATTGAGTGATGGAGGAAACCAGACGTGGACTCCTTGCCCAGTGTGCTTAGAGGAATGTGGCTGCACCTCACTGACGAGGCCCATAGGAGGCCGAAAACGATCGTCTGGGGTTGTCATGTTCCTAGTTCAGAGGAGAATTGCCTGGTATTTCGGGGCTGGACTGACCTTACTTGGCGGGATCAGACTGATATACTTAAGGAAAGTTTTCCTTTGTGAAAAGCACCCTGGTCTAAAAGAGGCTGCTTCCGGGTGGTAAATCGCCATAGAACTAGCTAATGAGCTGTTGTTCGTTCCTGGTAGAGCGCTTCTCTCTTTGTATGTACTCTGAGTGCTAATAGGCCCAGGTTCCACTCCAAATTTGTCATACTCTACCCCTATAAGGTCATCTGTGTCTATGATCCATCAGGGGGGTCTGGGGAGTTTTTCATAAGGGGACAGCTCATCCAACCCCCATTCCTCCTGTCTAGTTACAATAACTTCCTCAAAGACATAACACACTGGTTTGAGCAACTCAAGAGATCCCAACAGGAGCTGGACTCATTTACTCGCTGCTGCGCCAGCCTAATTGTTTTTGGGGGTTTAACCCAAAGTGTAGCGTCATACTACTGTTCTAACTTGTCTCTTACTCAGTCTGCTTAAATTGTGATAGCAATATGTGTTAATTTGCATATTTACCTGCACTTTCCTAACTCAAATTACATTGCTCTACTGCTGATATTGTTTGCACTGTGAATATTTGGTATAGCCTGTGAGTCTTGCGTGTGGGACTGGTTGTTGAGGGCCCTCTCACTCCTCTACCTTTCCGCCCAGCTTGTCTGGGTTGGTCACTTCCCCTTTCCCCTTCCCTCGGGTCATATCCCCTTCCCCTGAGGTGTGGGGGGGTCTGCAGCGGCCTATTACATTGTGCTATCTGCGTTATCCCTAATTTACCAGTGGTTGGTAGGTATGCCTCAGCTTTTAATGATTATGGTATAGACTCAATTGATAGGTTGTGGCCGGCCCCGCTCTCGCTTTAATATTGACTTTGTATGTACTAGCTATAGATTATCAGTCAGATGTAGGCTATTTCTTACTCTCTTTTTCTAGGATTTACGAGGTCAGGGTGGGTTTAGGTTTTGGACTACGGTTTGGCCTATCCTCAAATTAGACATGCCGCATACTTCAAGAAGACACCTCAGAACCCCAGCAACGGTTAAAAAGATCGTTCTTGACCACTTCTCTCAGCAGCCTAAAGACCCAGACCCTCCGAAGAGATCCTTGCAGCAAGCCTGAGTCACAAGCTGAGAGTTCCCAATCAAGTTTGCAGTCTGCAGTTCACCTGCATCATTATATCACGGAAAGCACCATGAAAAAAATGCTAGCTGCACAAACTAAATCCATCACAGCCGAGATTCAGCTCAGCTCGGCAGAGCTCAGAAAGGATATTGCGGAAATAGGAGATAGAGTTGACACTCTAGAGAGGCAACATGATGACATTACCACTGATCACTCAAACTTGTTATTGTATGCTGAGAACTTAGCAGACCAAATAATCCAACTAGAGTTAAAATTGGCGGAGGTCGAAGATAGGGCCCGGAGAATCAATATCCGATTCTGAGTCATCCCAGAAAGTGTTGCTACAGGTGAACTGCAGGAATTCCTCAAATCTTTTTTCTGCATTACTGGGCCCTCTGGAGGGTACCTTACATACCATGGAGACGGCCCATAGGGCTCTGATATGCAGGCTGCCTTCAGCAGACCAGCCCTTCCGGACACCTTTAAAGATATACAACTGCTGCCAGATCTGTCTTCTCATACTCTACATCAACGAAGACTCTATGCACCTATAACCACGCAACTTAGGAGGGCTAACATTAAGTATAGCTGGGGATACCCCACCAAACTCATAATAACGAAGGACAATCAAACCCACATGGTGTCTTCTCCGTCTCTAGGTATTACTCTTTTGGCTAATTGGGGTCTGCTAGTGGAACAGAAGCCCCAGACGGCGGCCCCCGCATACTAAAATTAGGGCCTCAGCCCCTGAATGGACAGTGAAAGAACAAAGGTCAAAACGCCAGAGATCTGGCCCACCTGACCACTCTCTACGGCCTCAAGCCTTACCGACCTGAAAAGCTTTTTTCCTACTAGAAGGACTGATCTGTGCCTAAAGTTGTTATTGTTCATTTTGTTATGTTTACCATATGTTACTGTTGTTGATAGCTTAGCTAGTTTATAACCAGAATTATTGTTAAGAGAGCGGGGCCGCTTACTCTAAACCCCGGTTTCACTACCTCACGTTAGCTCCCCCCCGAATTGGGGATCCATACTAAGGCTCTGCACAGGTGAACTACTTCCACCAATTTCTCACACTCCTATCCCCCCTCCCTTACCCTCTCTATCTACTTACATACCAAGACCCCCCCCCTCCAAGCCCATACCCAGTTGTCAACCCAACCCTTGAGCGAATTTTAACCCGGAAGTACATATGTCCTTCAAGAAACGCATCTCGTGGCGGATAGTCTCCCCACATTCATATCAAAAGACTTCCCTATCTTTGAAGCAGCCTCATACTCTAAAACAGCGGTCGCCAACCAATGTTCCATGGACCACTGGTTGTCCACGAGAAGATGTTGGTGGTCCTTGACACCATCAAACACCCCTTTCGTACCGCAACTCCCTACAGTGCCTGGCTGGACATCAGTGAAAAACAACGAAGGAGGAGTTAAATTACAATCTCTCAACGCATGTTGCGTAGTACTGCGCAACTTGCGTAGCTAGATTGTATTTTTAACTCCTCCCGCCCGGCGCGCTGCTCAGAGGAAGATGATTCCATTCTAAAGCCAGCAGAGGTTGGTATAGTCTTGGCTTGAAATAGTGGAATTAAAGTGTATATATATATATATATATATATATATATATATATATATATATATATATATATATATATATATATATATATATATATATAAAAAAAAAAGAAAATATATAAAAAAAATTCTCATATTTTATTTATTCTCTTCCTTTTACCTGTCTCTTTGTAGTAGTTTTCCTAATTCCTTCAGATGGACGACTTACATCACTGTTTGTCTTCCTTCCCTCCATCTTTTTTTTATTATTAAATATTAATTATTTTTCATTCTAATAATTTTCCAGTGCACAAAGCCATTCCACCTGAATTACAGTAATTGCCATCCAGCAGATCAGCCATATATCCCACCAGTATTATAGTAATGGACAGTAACATCAGTCGTGGTTAGCTCACATCCATATTGAGAGCTTTCTGATATAAACTTAATTTATGATTCCAATGTCTCTCCATGATCATAAGTACTTTTGAATAATTCCTAACCTGGGAGGTGACTTGGAAGTCTTGTGGTTCTTTTAAACATAATTCTTTTTTTCCCCACTTTCTGCCTGTCTGTTTCAAGCTCAAAAGTTGTCACTCGCCCTTCATCTGTTATTTGGAAGTATTCTCTTAGTTCTGTCATTCAGTTAGTTAATTCCAAAAAATAATTCTTAAAAATGTGTAAATATATATGTGACGAAACCAATCTCGCCACTGTACATTGGAGGGCCTGTTATGGAACATTCTTTGGGCTGGAGGTACATGGGCTTAAGGATACCCAGAGACTGCATGGAAATATGGAATTTTATATGCTGGACACCCCATGTACTTTCATAACTCTGTCTTATGTCTATGTCACCCTGTATCCATAAATACAGGATGGGTACAGGGTGTGAGTGCACCTTTTGGGAGCAATTGTGACTCTATAAAGCAAGTGGGCATAAAAGACTTTATAGCTAATAAGAACTGTTCCTATATTCTGTAATAAGATGTATTCTATGTATGTTTCAGATCTGATTGTGTCTCAGGAGTCTGTCTGGGTAAACTGATTGTGTCCTTGTGTGATTATGTTAACTAGACTGCCCAACATCAGATTGTCTGAGTAAACGTTCTTCCCTAGTTAATTAACTTAATATGTTAATCTGTTTTACCTGTGAATAGACAATTGTTAGAGGTTTGATGCATTGTTCATATGTTTGCTTTACTGTTAAACCAATGCCCTTTGTAACCTGAACCCAGGGTGTATAAATCTGTGTGCTGCCTTCAAATAAAGGAGATATTCTGTTTAAACCTGAAAACTGGCTGGTTTGTGAATTGCTGATTCCCTATGCAGGATGTTGTTCCCTGGTATTAACCCTTGGTACACTGTTGGTACCGTAACATTGGTGGCAGCGACGAAATGAACCTTATCGCCCAGAAGAGCAACTACACAAGCCAGTAACCTCAGGAAGAGGGGGATTATTACAATACTGACTAAGATGGAAAAGAGAAAAGTAAATTTTGCAGCTTTTAAAAACTTCCTGGAAACAGAAGGAGAGATTGATGGGTACCTTGCGGATTTTGAGAGGCAATGTGCACTACACAAGGTACCCGCAGAGGACTGGGTCACGATATTATCTGGAAAATTATCCGGCCGGGCCAGAGAGGCTTTTCGGGCCATTCCAGATGAGGAAGTCAGGGATTATAATACTGTAAAAGAGGCTCTGCTCTCCAGGTATGCGGTTACACCGGAGGCATACCGGAGACGGTTCAGAGACACTGTTAAATTAGCTGGAGATTCCTACCTTGAGTGGGCATGTAAGGTGCACCGCACAGCAGCTCACTGGATAGCGGGGTGCCAAGCCATATCTGGGGAAGAGGTGCTGCAGCTATTCCTGTTGGAACATTGCTTCGACAAATTACCCGCAGGAGTTCGAGAGTGGGTTCGGGACCGTAAACCCTCCACCCTGCAGGAAGCGGCTCGCTTGGCAGATGAGTATACGGATGCCCGCAAACTGGACACTGCTACCACTAAGCCCCCTGCTAGAGTGGAGTACAGACCCCCAGTCACCCCAGCAGCTGCCAGTTACCAAACCCCGGTGCACCACTATACCACACGGCCTCTGGCCACGAACTACCCTCAGAGAGCCCTGCGGTGCTACTCACAACCTATTCGGTGCTTTAGATGTAAGCAACTAGGGCACAAAAGACCAGAGTGTCCCCTAAACGCAGCGAACCAAGCGCAGTCCTGGAGAAGACCCGCCGGTGGAATCCCACGTAATCCTCAGCCTGCGGCCCGCTACGTAGAGGCGCAAGAATGCTGGAGCATCCTACATGAGGCAGACCTTGTGCAAGCTGCCCACCGGAATAACCGGCAACTGGTTAAAGTGAATGGGAAGAAGGTCAGTGGTCTACGGGATACTGGTGCTACCATGACCTTGCTTCAAAAGAACTTGGTGTCTGAGAAACAGTACACTGGAGACACTGTGGCTGTGAGGGTAGCAGGGGGCGATGTGTTCAGCCTACCTGTTGCCAGGGTACATTTGGATTGGGGAGTGGGCGCTAGACCTGTGAATGTGGGGGTCAAGAAGGACTTACCTGCTGATGTTCTTCTTGGAAATGACTTGGCCCCCCTTGTTTCTGCCTACGCTCCTATGGGTCCCGCTGATGTTAACTCTGTGACTACCCGTGCCCAGATCCGTGCAGCAGAGACTGACCCACCTGCTGCTAAGCCCCAGGACGCTGAGCTCAGTAAATCTCTATCCGCTATTGATATGTGGAGGTCCCGTTACAATGCGCTGATGAAGGAGAAGAGGAGCGCAGAGGAAAAAGCACGTTTAGAACAGGAATCTCTGCTAGACAAGCTGCACCGACAGACTGCAGAAAACACCAGCTTGAGAGTGGAACATGAAACATTAAAGACAAACTTAGTGACACTGGAGGAGAAGCTGACGCTGGCTCATAGTGAGGTGCAGCAACTCAAGGGCACCCTATGTCAGTATGAAGGGATTGTGGATACCTATAAAGAGCAGGTACAGAAAACTCGTAAAGAAGCTGATGGGATTTTGAAGGACTGTTTGGCCCTGGTCTGGGCACTGAGGAATTTGAACCCTTGTTTGTATGGACAGGAATTCTCTCTCATAACGGGAATACAGATGGATTGTCCCAGCAAACTGACATGCCTACCAGGCGCTCTGGTGGTATATGGCACAGTATATACCCTGGAGAGCCGAGCATGACAAACCAGAGGGAGAGGAGTTTGATGGTCCTGTCCCCCAGCAACACGGCTGTTTAGCCAAAGGGGAGACGATTGGTCTCCCCCTCCAGCAGCACAGCTATGTATCCAAAGGGGAGACAGTCGGTCTTCCCCTCCAGCAACCAGGCTCCCACCAGGCTACTTCCATGGTAGTGCTGGCACCCGGGCAGAGTACAGCTGGTCTCTGCCCACCTCGCAACCCACCAATTCAGCGTACCAGTCCCCCACACAGCTGTGGTGAGGCACCTGGACATGGACAAGTTTTCCCCGTACTCAGGTGTAGTAACCATTTATTGTGGGTGGGCTGTACTACTAATTGTGTTTTATGGGTGGGTTGCTGGACTAACCAGGGCACTGACCGGCAGGAGGTCAGATACCCTGTTAGTCTGTTTGGAAAAGGGGAGAGATGTGACGAAACCAATCTCGCCACTGTACATTGGAGGGCCTGTTATGGAACATTCTTTGGGCTGGAGGTACATGGGCTTAAGGATACCCAGAGACTGCATGGAAATATGGAATTTTATATGCTGGACACCCCATGTACTTTCATAACTCTGTCTTATGTCTATGTCACCCTGTATCCATAAATACAGGATGGGTACAGGGTGTGAGTGCACCTTTTGGGAGCAATTGTGACTCTATAAAGCAAGTGGGCATAAAAGACTTTATAGCTAATAAGAACTGTTCCTATATTCTGTAATAAGATGTATTCTATGTATGTTTCAGATCTGATTGTGTCTCAGGAGTCTGTCTGGGTAAACTGATTGTGTCCTTGTGTGATTATGTTAACTAGACTGCCCAACATCAGATTGTCTGAGTAAACGTTCTTCCCTAGTTAATTAACTTAATATGTTAATCTGTTTTACCTGTGAATAGACAATTGTTAGAGGTTTGATGCATTGTTCATATGTTTGCTTTACTGTTAAACCAATGCCCTTTGTAACCTGAACCCAGGGTGTATAAATCTGTGTGCTGCCTTCAAATAAAGGAGATATTCTGTTTAAACCTGAAAACTGGCTGGTTTGTGAATTGCTGATTCCCTATGCAGGATGTTGTTCCCTGGTATTAACCCTTGGTACACTGTTGGTACCGTAACAATATACATAATGTAAACTTATATATACACACACACAGACACACACACACACACAGTCAAAGTCAGGTTTGTACCTTTTTTAAAAAAAAAAAAAAAAATCACGTTAGTGGTCCACGGGATTCAAATTGTGAGTTTAGTGGTCCCTGAGGTCCGAAAGGTTGGCGACCCCTGCTCTTTAAATAAAGTGAGAGGTGTAGCTATATTGGTGCACAAAAGAGTGGCCTTTGAGCCAATTCATATAGTTAAAGACCCCCAGGCGAGATTTCTCAAGGTAGGGTAATTCTGGCAGGGGATCTTAATATGGTGTGGGATAACGTGCTGGACAGGAAATCGACATCTTCTAGGGAGAGGGCTGCTGCCCCTTATTCGCTAAGTGGTAGATTTAGAGTACTTATGGCTCAGTATGGCTACTACGACGTATGGAGGTCTCTACACCCGTTAGATAAAGATTTCACCCATTTCTCCCATCCCCACGCCACCTACTCTAGACTAGACTACTTTTTGCTGTCATTCCTACACACTAGATTTAGTACACTCCACTAACATTGTTATTTGCTCTTGGTCAGGCCATGACCAGGTCCTTATGGACCGGCAATCTAGGGATACAGTTAGGCCCAAATCGGCCTGGAGGTTACCTCATCACATATTATCAGATGTCCCTTTCAGGGAAGAACTTAGGAAGGAAATACAATTCACTATCAGCACAAATGACACACCCCAGATCCGGGATGATATGATTTGCGGGGCGTTTAAAGCCACTATTCGAGGCCTTTTCATTAGGAAACAGGCTTATCTGAGGAAGCAGGCAGGTCTCCCCCTGTCTCAGGCACATTGTAGCTTAAAGTGAAGGTAAACTTTGATGAATGAAAGCCCGTTTTTTTAAAATACTATTAAAAACAGGGGCACTTTCATTCATCAAAGTTTACAAAGCAGCCGTTTTGATTTAAAACTTACCTCTCTTCTTTGCACAGCCAGAGCAGCTTCCCCCACCCAGAGATCCTCTCTTCAATGACTAATCCAGCTTCTTCCAATCACGGCTTTCCCCCCAGGGTAGTCATTGCCTGAGGCCATGCCGTGATTGGAGGAAGCTGAGAAGGCGTTTGACCAAGTCCATTGGGAGTACCTATGGAAGGTCCTGGAGACCTTTCAATTTCCAGAGCAAACAATCCAGGCAGTCAGGGCTCTGTACTTTGCTCCCACAGCCTTGGTGCGGGGTTTGGGCTTCTGCTCCCCGTCCTTTTACATCTCTAACGGCACCCGACAAGGTTGTCCCTTGTCTTCCATACTATTTGCGCTAGCGATAGAACCATTAGCAGCTTTCATAGGGGAAGATAACTTGATAGAGGGGATTACACTTCATGGTACAGTGCATAAGGTTGCCTTGTTTGCAGATGATACCACAATTTTCTCCACCAAGCCACTTCAAACAGTCCCCAGGCTATTGGTGATATTAGAGTTGTTTGGCAGCCTCTACTTTTACAAATTAAACCATAACAAAACTGAAATCTTTACGAGAGGGCTCCAAGCGGATATCCCTAGATACTTACATGACAGATCTAATTTTGTAGTCAAGGACGGACATTTTTTCCACCTGGGGATCAAACTGTCTAGCGACCTCTCCCAAATAGTTAATGATAATTATAGACCCTTACTTTCCGAACTTAGATCCCTTAGACAGAAATGGCTCTTCAAATCTATTTCCTGGTTGGGACGTATTCAAGCCCTCCCTAAGTTGACGTACCTGTTTCGATGCTTTCCTATCAGGGTGCCCAGACACATGCTCTTGCAGTTCCAAAGTGAATTTACTAAGTATATATGGCAGGGAAAACCCCCCTGTATAGCCCACAAAATTTTCCAATATCCAAGAATGCATCTCCATCCATCTCTAGATACTTTGAAGCAGCAATGCTCACGCACATCTCTCAATGGGGTGTTCGGGACTCAAACAGTAAGTGGAGGGCCCTGGAGCAGACATCCTTGCCCTTTAACATTTCTTTGAGGGATTTAATTTGAACTCCTCCGCACTGCTAAAGGAATTTAGCAGTTAACAACCCTGTTATAAAAGAATGTCTTACCCTTTGGGAACAGATCAGACACTATAAACAGATAGCACCCCATCCATCCCCCATTACTTCTATCTCAGGTCTCCTCACGGGCCTGCCTGACTCCCACCCTGTATCTTGGGCCCGACTAGGTTTTAACAAAGTTGCAGGTAAGTATGTCACACTTGACCAAATCCAGGGTTCAGCACAAGTACCACCATACCTGACATTTGAGTACTCGCCAACAAACACTTTGGGAATCCAGATGGCAGCAGGGACTTAGACTGGGTAAACCATTATTACTACATAATAGAGTGAACTGCACTAGTGGATAAGGTTACCCACATCTTGAAATGGGAGCAGAAGCTAGATATCTCAATATCCACCCAAGAATGGCAGCATACACTTCTACTAACTACAAAGGCCCTCGATTGTGTTACCAAATATGAAACTTACTTTAAACTTCTCACGCATTGGTACTACATCCCGATGAGGTTGGCTAAGCTTTTCCCTACCACCACTCCTAAATGTTGGAGGAATTGTGAGCAACTAGGTGATATGACCCACATTTGGTGGAGTTGTTCGAAACTCAAGCCACTCTGGAACACTTGCTTTAACGTACTTTCCAGATTGGGATATACCCTGCTCAGAACCCCAGAGTTGGCCCTATGCCACTTAGGTTCCTGTAACTTGCCCAAGCACCAGGGTCTTCTCTGTATATACCTTTTCTCTGAATTAAAACTTTTTCCATTGCAAGAGAATGGAAAAGAGTGAATCCCCCTCATGGTCGGATATTGTGACAACTATGGCGTATATATACTCCATGGAAAAAAATATTTATTATTCTCTTGGGAAGTCAGATTTGTTTGAAATTATTTTGGCTGACTGGAAGGATATGTTAAATACTCAATGGCTTCCTAGTGTTGACTCATGAGGTATTCCCACTGGCCTCTTAACCTAGAATTATATGAACCAGTCCCCTCCATAGGTATTCGGTCGCTCACGATTATTGAGGGTTATTTCTTAGACCTTGAAGACTTTCTAAAGATACCATTATCTTTATTATATCATATCATTTACTATAACATTTTTTTAGAAAATATGATGAAAAAAATGAAAAAAACTCTTCTAACTTTTACCCCCAAAATCTCTTACGCATCTACAACCAATAAAAAACACCCATGCTAAATAGTTTCTACATTTTGAAATACTCAATGTTAACATGGTCTTTGCTTTTTTTGCAAGTTATAAGGCAATAAGTACAAGTAGGACTTTGCTATTTCCGAACCATTTTTTTTTTTTTTAAATTAGCGAAAATTACATTGTAACACTGGCCGCGTTCGGGCAGTGCTTACTCCCAGCACATATGCAGGGGTGATGATGTGGCACTTTGGGTATGTCACCAGTTAGGGAGCTTTGACAAAACGCTCTCATCGCAACGTCCCACATCACCACGCATTGACAGAGTAGTAGGCATGCACAAAGTGATCTGCATAGTACAGAGACGCTTCTAATTGCATACAATATTTCCAATACCTTTTAAGTATTAGAAATATTGCATGCAAATAGAAACGTCTCACATATGAATTATATATGTGAAATTCATTATCGTGCAGCAGATCCCTCTGTGCATGAAAAAGTTTATTATTAGCTCCCTTACTTGTAAAAGTATTATTACATTTACAACACTTATTTATATAAATATATATATATAAATAAGTGTTGTAAATTTAATAGTACTTTCAAAAATCGTGATAATAAATAATGTATACTTTAACTTTTACATTATTGTAAACATGGCAGCCTCCATGAGCAACACGTGTGTATATAAATATACTGTATGTATCTATACACACGTGTTGCTCATGGAGGCTGCCATGTTGTCAAGCGTCTGAGCTTGCTCTGAAAAGTCCCAGCTTTACCAGCACGCTGGAAGCGCTGGGACTTACGTCATCAGAGCTCTGAGGGAACGCCCAGCGCCTCACTGTCAAGTGTTCACAGAACGCTCCAAGCGAGTCCCTGTTCTCTTGGAGCACTTGCCGAACACAGCTACTGATATCTGTCAGGAATCGCCAAATGCGATCAAATAAAAATAAATCATTAACTTTTTCACAAACTTTAGGCTTCTCACTGAAATTATTTACAAACAGCTTGTGCAATCATGGCACAGATGGTTGTAAATGCTTCTCTGGGATCCCCTTTGTTCAGAAATAGCAGAGATATATGGCTTTGGCATTGCTTTTTGGTAATTAGAAGGCCACTAAATGCAGCTGCGCACCACACTTGTATTATGCCCAACAGTGAAGGGGTTAATTAGGTAGCTTGTAGGGTTAATTAGCTTTAGTGTATAAATTACCCTCCCACCTGACACATCCCACCCCTTGATCCCTTCCTAATCCCTCTCAAACAGCTCTCTTCCCTCCCCCACCCTACAATTGAAACCCCCATATTAAGTACTGGCAGAAAGTCTGCCAGTACTAAAATAAAAGGCTTTTTATATATATATATATATATATATATATATATATATATATATATATATATATATATATATATATATATATATATATATATATATATATATATGTGTATATATATATATATATATATATATGTGTATATATATATATATATATATATATATATATATGTATATATATATATATGTATATATATATATGTATATATATATATATGTATATATATATATGTATATATATATATATAATATATATATATATATATATATATATTTTTTTTAATATATATTTCTCCAACATAGG
Organism: Bombina bombina; assembly: GCF_027579735.1. NCBI lineage: Eukaryota > Metazoa > Chordata > Amphibia > Anura > Bombinatoridae > Bombina > Bombina bombina. Next base: position 406,954,626 of record NC_069505.1, read on the forward strand.
TGTGTCCGGTCCACGGCGTCATCCTTACTTGTGGGATATTCTCTTCCCCAACAGGAAATGGCAAAGAGCCCAGCAAAGCTGGTCACATGATCCCTCCTAGGCTCCGCCTTCCCCAGTCATTCTCTTTGCCGTTGTACAGGCAACATCTCCACGGAGATGGCTTAGAGTTTTTTAGTGTTTAACTGTAGTTTTTATTATTCAATCAAGAGTTTGTTATTTTAAAATAGTGCTGGTATGTACTATTTACTCTGAAACAGAAAAGAGATGAAGATTTCTGTTTGTAAGAGGAAAATGATTTTAGCAACCGTTACTAAAATCGATGGCTGTTTCCACACAGGACTGTTGAGAGGTGTTAACTTCAGTTGGGGGAACAGTGAGCAGACTTTTGCTGCTTGAGGTATGACACATTCTAACAAGACGATGTAATGCTGGAAGCTGTCATTTTCCCTATGGGATCCGGTAAGCCATTTTTATTACAGAAAGAAAAAAAGGGCTTCACAAGGGCTTTTTAAGACTGTAGACATTTTCTGGGCTAAATCGATTTATATATAAACATATTTTATACTCCATAGCCTTGAGGAATTATTTTAATCTTGGGAATTATGTAAAATAACCGGCAGGCACTGTATTGGACACCTTACTCTCTAGGGGCTTTCCCTAATCATAGGCAGAGTCTCATTTTCGCGCCTCTATTGCGCACTTGTTTTTGAGAAGCATGACATGCAGATGCATGTGTGAGGAGCTCTGATACATAGAAAAGACTTTCTGAAGGCGTCATTTGGTATCGTATTCCCCTTTGGGCTTGGTTGGGTCTCAGCAAAGCAGATACCAGGGACTGTAAAGGGGTTAAATATAAAAACGGCTCCGGTTCCGTTATTTTAAGGGTTAAAGCTTCCAAATTTGGTGTGCAATACTTTTAAGGCTTTAAGACACTGTGGTGAAATTTTGGTGAATTTTGAACAATTCCTTCATACTTTTTCGCAATTGCAGTAATAAAGTGGGTTCAGTTTAAAATTTAAAGTGACAGTAACGGTTTATTTCAAAACGTTTTTTGTACTTTGTTATCAAGTTTTTGCCTGTTTAACATGTCTGAACTACCAGATAGACTGTGTTCTGAATGTGGGGAAGCCAAGGTTCCTTCTCATTTAAATAGATGTGATTTATGTGACACAAAATTTAGAGAAAATGATGCCCAAGATGATTCCTCAAGTGAGGGGAGTAAGCATGGTACTGCATCATCCCCTCCTTCGTCTACACCAGTCTTGCCCACACAGGAGGCCCCTAGTACATCTAGCGCGCCAATACTCCTTACTATGCAACAACTAACGGCTGTAATGGATAATTCTATCAAAAACATTTTAGCCAAAATGCCCACTTATCAGCGAAAGCGCGACTGCTCTGTTTTAGAAAATACTGAAGAGCATGAGGACGCTGATGATATTGGTTCTGAAGGGCCCCTACACCAGTCTGAGGGGGCCAGGGAGGTTTTGTCTGAGGGAGAAATTTCAGATTCAGGGAAAATTTCTCAACAAGCTGAACCTGATGTGATTACATTTAAATTTAAATTGGAACATCTCCGCGCTCTGCTTAAGGAGGTGTTATCTACTCTGGATGATTGTGAGAATTTGGTCATTCCAGAGAAACTATGTAAAATGGACAAGTTCCTAGAGGTCCCGGGGCCCCCCGAAGCTTTTCCTATACCCAAGCGGGTGGCGGACATTGTAAATAAAGAATGGGAAAGGCCCGGTATACCTTTCGTCCCTCCCCCCATATTTAAAAAATTGTTTCCTATGGTCGACCCCAGAAAGGACTTATGGCAGACAGTCCCTAAGGTCGAGGGGGCGGTTTCTACTCTAAACAAACGCACCACTATACCCATAGAAGATAGTTGTGCTTTCAAAGATCCTATGGATAAAAAATTAGAAGGTTTGCTTAAAAAGATGTTTGTTCAGCAAGGTTACCTTCTACAACCAATTTCATGCATTGTTCCTGTCACTACAGCAGCGTGTTTCTGGTTTGATGAGCTAGAAAAGGAGCTCAATAATAATTCTTCTTCTTATGAGGAGATTATGGACAGAATTCATGCTCTCAAATTGGCTAATTCTTTCACCCTAGACGCCACTTTGCAATTGGCTAGGTTAGCGGCGAAAAATTCTGGTTTTGCTATTGTGCCGCGCAGAGCGCTTTGGTTAAAATCTTGGTCAGCGGATGCGTCTTCCAAGAACAAATTGCTTAACATTCCTTTCAAGGGGAAAACGCTGTTTGGCCCTGACTTGAAAGAGATTATCTCTGATATCACTGGGGGCAAGGGCCACGCCCTTCCCCAGGATAGGTCTTTCAAGGCCAAAAATAAACCTAATTTTCGTCCCTTTCGCAGAAACGGACCAGCCCCAAGTGCTACGTCCTCTAAGCAAGAGGGTAATACTTCTCAAGCCAAGCCAGCCTGGAGACCAATGCAAGGCTGGAACAAAGGAAAGCAGGCCAAGAAACCTGCCACTGCTACCAAGACAGCATGAGATGTTGGCCCCCGATCCGGGACCGGATCTGGTGGGGGGCAGACTCTCTCTCTTCGCTCAGGCTTGGGCAAGAGATGTTCTGGATCCTTGGGCACTAGAAATAGTCTCCCAAGGTTATCTTCTGGAATTCAAGGGGCCTCCCCCAAGGGGGAGGTTCCACAGGTCACAATTGTCTTCAGACCACATAAAAAAACAGGCATTCTTACATTGTGTAGAAGACCTGTTAAAAATGGGAGTGATTCATCCTGTTCCATTAGGAGAACAAGGGATGGGGTTCTACTCCAATCTGTTCGTAGTTCCCAAAAAAGAGGGAACATTCAGACCAATCTTAGATCTCAAGATCCTAAACAAGTTTCTCAAGGTTCCATCGTTCAAAATGGAAACCATTCGGACAATTCTTCCTTCCATCCAGGAAGGTCAATTCATGACCACGGTGGATTTAAAGGATGCGTATCTACATATTCCTATCCACAAGGAACATCATCGGTTCCTAAGGTTCGCATTCCTGGACAAGCATTACCAGTTTGTGGCACTTCCGTTCGGATTAGCCACTGCTCCAAGGATTTTCACAAAGGTACTAGGGTCCCTTCTAGCGGTGCTAAGACCAAGGGGCATTGCAGTAGTACCTTACTTGGACGACATTCTGATCAAGCGTCGTCCCTTCCTCAAGCAAAGGCTCACACGGACATTGTCCTGGCCTTTCTCAGATCTCACGGGTGGAAAGTGAACGTAGAAAAAAGTTCTCTATCTCCGTCAACAAGGGTTCCCTTCTTGGGAACAATAATAGACTCCTTAGAAATGAGGATTTTTCTGACAGAGGCCAGAAAATCAAAACTTCTAAACTCTTGTCAAATACTTCATTCTGTTCCTCTTCCTTCCATAGCGCAGTGCATGGAAGTAATAGGTTTGATGGTAGCGGCAATGGACATAGTTCCTTTTGCGCGAATTCATCTAAGACCATTACAACTGTGCATGCTCAGTCAGTGGAATGGGGACTATACAGACTTGTCTCCGACGATACAAGTAGATCAGAGGACCAGAGATTCACTCCGTTGGTGGCTGTCCCTGGACAACCTGTCACAGGGGATGAGCTTCCGCAGACCAGAGTGGGTCATTGTCACGACCGACGCCAGTCTGGTGGGCTGGGGCGCGGTCTGGGGACCCCTGAAAGCTCAGGGTCTTTGGTCTCGGGAAGAATCTCTTCTCCCGATAAATATTCTGGAACTGAGAGCGATATTCAATGCTCTCAAGGCTTGGCCTCAGCTAGCAAAGGCCAAGTTCATACGGTTTCAATCAGACAACATGACGACTGTTGCGTACATCAACCATCAGGGGGGAACAAGGAGTTCCCTGGCGATGGAAGAAGTGACCAAAATCATTCAATGGGCGGAGACTCACTCCTGCCACTTGTCTGCAATCCACATCCCAGGAGTGGAAAATTGGGAAGCGGATTTTCTGAGTCGTCAGACATTTCATCCGGGGGAGTGGGAACTCCATCCGGAAATCTTTGCCCAAATTACTCAATTGTGGGGCATTCCAGACATGGATCTGATGGCCTCTCGTCAGAACTTCAAGGTTCCTTGCTACGGGTCCAGATCCAGGGATCCCAAGGCGACTCTAGTAGATGCACTAGTAGCACCTTGGACCTTCAAACTAGCTTATGTATTCCCGCCGTTTCCTCTCATCCCCAGGCTGGTAGCCAGGATCTATCAGGAGAGGGCATCGGTGATCTTGATAGCTCCTGCGTGGCCACGCAGGACTTGGTATGCAGACCTGGTGAATATGTCATCGGCTCCACCATGGAAGCTACCTTTGAGACGGGACCTTCTTGTTCAAGGTCCGTTCGAACATCCGAATCTGGTCTCACTCCAACTGACTGCTTGGAGATTGAACGCTTGATCTTATCAAAGCGAGGGTTCTCAGATTCTGTCATTGATACTCTTGTTCAGGCCAGAAAGCCTGTAACTAGAAAAATTTACCACAAAATATGGAAAAAATATATCTGTTGGTGTGAATCTAAAGGATTCCCTTGGGACAAGGTAAAAATTCCTAAGATTCTATCCTTTCTTCAAGAAGGTTTGGAGAAAGGATTATCTGCAAGTTCCTTGAAGGGACAGATTTCTGCCTTGTCTGTGTTACTTCACAAAAAGCTGGCAGCTGTGCCAGATGTTCAAGCCTTTGTTCAGGCTCTGGTTAGAATCAAGCCTGTTTACAAACCTTTGACTCCTCCTTGGAGTCTCAATTTAGTTCTTTCTGTTCTTCAGGGGGTTCCGTTTGAACCCTTACATTCCGTTGATATTAAGTTATTATCTTGGAAAGTTTTGTTTTTGGTTGCAATTTCTTCTGCTAGAAGAGTTTCAGAATTATCTGCTCTGCAGTGTTCTCCTCCTTATCTGGTGTTCCATGCAGATAAGGTGGTTTTACGTACTAAACCTGGTTTTCTTCCGAAAGTTGTTTCTAACAAAAACATTAACCAGGAGATAGTCGTGCCTTCTTTGTGTCCGAATCCAGTTTCAAAGAAGGAACGTTTGTTGCACAATTTGGATGTTGTTCGTGCTCTAAAATTCTATTTAGATGCTACAAAGGATTTTAGACAAACATCTTCCTTGTTTGTTGTTTATTCTGGTAAAAGGAGAGGTCAAAAAGCAACTTCTACCTCTCTCTCTTTTTGGATTAAAAGCATCATCAGACGGCAGCCTCCTGAAAGAATCACAGCTCATTCCACTAGGGCTGTGGCTTCCACATGGGCCTTCAAGAACGAGGCTTCTGTTGATCAGATATGTAGGGCAGCGACTTGGTCTTCACTGCACACTTTTACTAAATTTTACAAGTTTGATACTTTTGCTTCTTCTGAGGCTATTTTTGGGAGAAAGGTTTTGCAAGCCGTGGTGCCTTCCATCTAGGTGACCTGATTTGCTCCCTCCCTTCATCCGTGTCCTAAAGCTTTGGTATTGGTTCCCACAAGTAAGGATGACGCCGTGGACCGGACACACCTATGTTGGAGAAAACAGAATTTATGTTTACCTGATAAATTACTTTCTCCAACGGTGTGTCCGGTCCACGGCCCGCCCTGGTTTTTTAATCAGGTCTGATAATTTATTTTCTTTAACTACAGTCACCACGGTATCATATGGTTTCTCCTATGCAAATATTCCTCCTTTACGTCGGTCGAATGACTGGGGAAGGCGGAGCCTAGGAGGGATCATGTGACCAGCTTTGCTGGGCTCTTTGCCATTTCCTGTTGGGGAAGAGAATATCCCACAAGTAAGGATGACGCCGTGGACCGGACACACCGTTGGAGAAAGTAATTTATCAGGTAAACATAAATTCTGTTTCTGCAGTGTATGATCCCCCCTTAGCCCCCCCCCCCCAACCAGCTCTCTAACCCTCCCCCCTCTACCTATTTGCGGCCATCTTGGGTACTGGCAGCTGTCTGCCAGTACCCAGTTTGCTAGAAATTAGTTGTTGTTTTTTAAATAAATAAAAAGACCCAATTTTTTCTGTAGTGTAGCTGCCCCCCTCCTCAATACCCTACCCCCTCCCAGATCTCTTTCCTAATACGTATCCTCTACCTCCCTCTCACTCACTATTCTTTTGCTGTAGAGTAGCGGTCCCACCCGCTCCCGCCCCATTACGCTCGCTCCCGGACCTCTAATGCCTGCTCCCAGACCTAACACCCCCTCCCGCCCCCTCCAGCGATGGGCCACCCACCCGCCTCTCTTCTATCCCTCCCACGCCAACAACTATCGGCACCATCGCTGGCCGATGCAGAGAGGGTCACAGAGTGGCCCTCTCTGCATCGGTTGCTTACCAGAGGGTATTGCAGGATGCCTCAATATCGTTAAGGGATTAATGATCACACCACCTGACTGATACTACTGACAAACCAACTAAAATGTAGATACAATTAACTAATATTTTTTTCAATGCTTGTTGCACACAGTATCAATTTAAAGGTTATATATTGCCATTTAGGGGATATTATGGAGAAGTAAAATACTACAAACTATCCAAAGCATACATTAATAGCATAATTTAACATAAATTTAATTTTAAAGGGATACTGAACCCAAATTTTTTCTTTTGTGATTCAGATAGAGCAGCAATTTTAAGCAACTTTCTAATCTACTCCTATTAGCATTTTTTCTTCGTTCTCTTGCTTTCTTTATTTGAAAAAGAAGGCATCTATGTTTTTTTTTTGTGTTTTTTTTTTTGGTTCAGTACTCTGGACAGCACTTTTTTATTGGTGGATGAATTTATCCACCATTCAGCAAAAACAATCCAGGTTGTTCACCAAAAATGGGCCGGCATCTAAACTTACATTCTTGCATTTCAAATAAAAATACCAAGAGAATGAAGAAAATGTGATAATAGGAGTAAATTAGAAAGTTGCTTAAAATTGCTGCTCTATCTGAATCATGAAAGAAAAAATGTTTGGTTCAGTGTCCCTTTAACTGTCAAAACAGGACAATTTTTTGGGGTCAGGTGTGTGTCCGTCCGTTTGTCCTCAGGGGGTGTTTAGTAGAGGATACTTTTATTCTAAAAGGAGATATTTTAAACATGCAGGAGCTCACGCCAGCTATCTTGAATAGGGAGAAATAAAAGCAAGCACCTATTAAGGGGTAGATTTAACAACTGTCGGGCGGATTATGATCCACCTTATTGGATCATGTCCGCCCGACATCGCTAAATGCTGATAGCATACGCTATCGGTATTTAACATTGCACAAGCATTTCTTGGGAAATGCTTGTGCAATGCCGCCCCCTGCACATTTATGCCCAAACGGCCACTAGCAGGGGGTGTCAATCATCCCATTCATTTCTGATTGGGCGGATTGCTGTCTGCCGCCTCAGAGATGGCGGACGAGTTAAGGAGCAGTTGTCTTAAGAACGCGCAGAATAAGCAGCATCCGCTGCTTCATAAATCTACCTCTAAGTATCAAATTACAAGTGAAATCTCCTCTAATTATAATGAGGCCACAGACTCCTGTGCTATATTTGGTGAAACTGCCGTTGTTAAATCATTTTAGTTAAACGCAAGCACAAACCTGTTAATATTAGATTATGTACCATGATTAAATATGTTCTTAGGACATCTTCTTTTTGCCCAATGTGTCCATTCTCATCATTTTTATTTAAAGTATGTTGCACTATAAATGGCTGCTCCAATTTGGAGAGATATTCACAAATAGCTGTTTTGTTCACTTTAAGGGCCATAATACCCAAATGTTTAAACACTTGAAAGTGATGCAGCATAGCTGTAAAACGCTGACTAGAAAATATCTCCTGAACAACTCTATGTAAAAAAGAAAGATGTTTTACCTCAAAAGTTCCACAGTAGCCACCTCCCATTGTAAATGATTTCTAAGCAGCATTTTAGTGTGTCTGTCCTGGGACAGCTGAAAGGATGAGCCTTGTGAACTCTCATATTATTTCACCAATCAGGTAAAGGAAGCTTAATATGAAATCTCATGAGAGTTAAGTCAAATCTCGTGAGATCACAGTAAGAGCTCATGACCTCAGCACTGCTGATGCTGATTGGCTGCTGTTCATTTCTTCATTTTTTAAAAAATTTTTTACCTGCAGCTGGGAGCAGGTGAAGTATAACTTTTTTTTTTTTTTTTTTTTGAAGTATAACTTTTTACACAGAACTTACTCTGCTGAGCTGAGGAGATTGTGAGGTAAAATATCTTCCTTTTTTACATAGAGATGCTCAGGTGATATTTTCCTGTCAGCTTTTTACAGTTATACTGCATCAGTTTCAAGTGATTTAGCGTATGAGTATTATGTCCCTTTAATGAGACGTTTCGCATTATGCTATTGTAATGTACGGAATAGGTGACTAATTTAGATAGAACAGAAAGATTTCAGCAGATGTTCTCATATTTTAGTAGAAAGCCGTCTTTTGCTGGGATAGCTTAATGATTAGGTAATGCGTTTTGGCAACTAAAACTGGAAAATTGAATCTCATATTGTAAACCTTTCCTGCATTTACAGTACATTTACTGGCCTGGTTTATTTAAAGGGACATTAACGCATTTTTTTTTAATGTGCATAGTATATATATGCCAGCAATTTATAACTGAATTGAAAAACAAATAAATAAAAAATAGATAGTTTTATTTAGGATTTGCACAATTCTGCACCTTGGAAAATAAACGTATAGGGTTTCCCTTAATTGTGACTAATAAGGGCTAATTGCAAATTATTTTGGAACTGTACTAATTAGTGAGTAGTTTGTAGCTGTTGAAGAAAATTCAAGCATTTTGCAGAGTACTTGGGTTACAGAATTTGACTTATTGGGGCCGATTGATTAATGTCCGCCGCACATCGATAAATGCCGACAGCATACGTTAAATGCTTGTGCAATGCCGCCCCCTGCAGATTGGCGGCCAATCAGCCATTAGCAGGGTGTGTCAATCACCCTGATCGTATCTGATCGGGCTGATTGCTGTCTGCCGCCTCAGAGGTGGTGGACGAGTTAAGGAGCAGTGGTCTTAAGACTGCTGCTTCTTAACTCCTGTTTCCGGCGAGCCTAAAGGCTCACGCGGAAACAGCTGCATTGGGGCCAATATGGGGCATAATAAATTAGCCCCTTAACCTCTATTGTAATGGTGAATTTGTGGGAAATTTAATTTTAAAAACAAAAATATATCTCACAGCGCTTAACCAGGAAAAGTGTCTTATAGCTCCTTGAGAGAAGGGTCCCTAGCAGTCCCTTTGGGAAATAGTGTATATGTTCAGGATACAAAGAGCACCTATATTACAAGGCCAAGACAACTCTAAAAAATATATATTATATATATGATTATTACAAGTATTTATTAAACATATATATTAGAGATATTAAAATGTATATCGATTGATATAGTGGATCCAATAATACAATAAAACAGTATATTTGATGTATTAAAAAGCGTGGTTAACCTCTTTTAAAAAATAGTCACTGAATAGTCTGTACTGATATAGAATTTCAGTCCAATGTAAACTTTTTCCTTACATAATTGGTAGTTGCCTCAAAAATGGTGCTGATATAATAGAAAAAAAAACAAAACAAAAATTCAAAATGGTACTAAACCATATAATATGCAGATTGCAATAAAAAAACTGGAAAAAAAAAAATATAAAAATATTGTGTGTTTTCTTGTATAAAATATTCCTTGAATAATCCAAACATGAAATTAAAAATAGTGTGAAATTTTCTTTCCCAAATTTATTGAAAAATGCCACAAAATTGGGTTTTAATGAAAATGGTTCCTTCTGGGTTGTGATCCCTGTGTGAAAGTTAGTGAAAACTTTTGAAGAGATGATCCTGTATCTATAAGTTTTATCACTTCAATATTTAAACCTGTAATAAAACAAATAAAACATAGTGCAATACTGCTAAAAAGGCTTAGTCTGTAATCAAAAAGAAGCTTACCATATATGTCTGAATTTGGAAATTTAATTTTAATTCCCTTTTAACTTACTTACAATGTTCCTTTTTCTGAATACTATTAAAGGGACAGTCAACACCAGCATTTGTGTTGTTTTAAAAGATAGATAATCCCTTAATTACCGATTCCCCAGTTTTGCATAGCAAACACAGTTATAATAATACACGTTTTACCTCTGTAATTACCTTGTATCTAAGCCTCTGCAGAATGACCCTTATTTCAGTTCTTTTGACAGACTTGCATTTTAGCCAATCAGTGCTCACTCCTCGGTAAATTCCTGTGCATGAGCTCAATGTTATCTATATGAAATTAGATTAGAGGCGGCCTTCAAGGTCTAAGAAATTAGCATATAAAGCTCCTAGGTTTAGCTTTCAACTAAGAATACCAAGAGAACAAAGCAAAATTGGTGGTAAAAGTAAATTGGAAAGTTGTTTAAAGTGACATGCCCTATCTGAATCATGAAAAAAAAATTTGGACTTGACTGTCCCTTTAACTTCAGACCTTATATGTTTGTTTTATTTTTTTTTTAATAAAGTTATCACTCAGTATTTATTTGTGAACCTTGGACCTGTGGGATAGCATGGGGCAGAAATATTGTCACATCTCCTTGTATTTGCTGAACTAGTTCATTGTACAGTTTAGTTTGTAGGTAGTGCTCGGACTATCTCCAAAATTGTGAAAGTCAAAATTAAACTTTAATGAGCATGTCAATTTTAAATTCACTTATTATGAAATTTAGGTTGTTCTTTTGGTATCCTTTGTTGAAAAGAATACACAACTGGGAGCTAGCTGGTTATTTGTGGCTACACACATTTGACCTTTATCATTGGCTCACCCAAAGTGCTCAGCTAGCTCCCAGTAGTGCATTGCTGCACTGTAGATTACTTTAACTATGTGTTTAATATTTTTGTACAATTTAAACACACGGTTATATGCAAGCAACAGCGCAATAATAAATGTGCTAACATATTAGAACATTTTCTTTTGTTGTACTGTTACAGCCCTAATGCAGGGTAAACCATCAAACTACTTATCACACCTACAGTATATATATCACATCTCATTTACTTACCTGACACCTGACTACACACTGCTAAACTTAACAGAAGATCACAGATATGATTTCATAAAACAACTATACAGTAAGCAATGAGTAAATAGATCACTGGGTTTTTTTTTTAAACCTGTCCTCAGGCCTTACTAACAGGCCAGATTTTCAGGATTACCTTATTTGTGAACAGATAAAACTATCCATGTTTACTAATCATCTGATTATTTCACCTGTGCTCTAGTTCAGATATCCTCAAAATATTACCTGTTAGGGAGGTCTAAGGACAGGTGTGAAAACCAGTGCAATAGAGTAAAATCGAAAGCCACAGTGAACTCTTTGGTGGGAGTACGGCACTGCACACAATATTCTAAAAACAGTCCAAAAAACACTGGGGAAAACAGGACAGTTGCATACAGGCATTCAAAAGCTAAATCATATTTATTTTAAATTGCCTATTTCTGCTTTTACATACAGCTATTAGCAGGCACATATATCTAATAATCTTATTAGGCCTTATTTTAATTGTTTTTGTTTTCTCTTGCTTTGTTTTTAAGCCTTTCATGACATAGGCAATTGTTCAAGTTCTGAACGTAAACGAAAACCTTGAATTTCAGCTATATGTCTTTTCAACCATAATTTACCCCTTTCACATTAAGTGCACCCACACTAATTATATATTGTTTTTAGAGGACAGATAGGGCTTTCTTTTGAGATAAAAGATTTATTTCTCAACTATAATTTTATATTAAAAAAATCAAAGTAAGTGTGAGAAATTAAGAAATTTTAAGCTTTCCAAATTATTTTATTGTGAATATCATCATCCTGATATATGTTACTGCAATAAAACACCCATACTTGTGTTTAGCGATGTCCCATGAGTATAACAATATACCCCATGTACAGGTTTTCTGAGATTTCTGGAATTTACAAGGCCCAACATGCGGCCTACCCATTTACATAGAAATCTGGCACATTCATTTTCTGGGCTTAAGTTTCCTTTCATACATTATAGCAGCCCAGGAATGAAAATAACCCCATCATGGCATACCATTTACAAAAGTAGACAACCCAGGGTATTCCAAAAGGGCCATGTCACATCTTTTTGTGAAGCCCCTTAGTCACAACACCTGGCCAAATGTAATGGTCATTTTTGTTGTATGCGTTTTTTTTACACAAACACTGCACTTTGGCTGTTTCTGTCATCAAGCTTTTATGTTTTACTGCTATAAAACACACATATTTGTGTTTGTCAAGGTCCTACGAGTACAACAGTACCCCCCATGTACATGTTTTACAGGGTTTACAGAAGTTACAGGGCCAAATATGGGGTCTGCCCATTTCAGTCTTTATTCATGGAAATTTGGCACCTTAATTTTCTGTGCCTATGTCCTCTTTGAGACATTATAGCAGCCCAGGAATGAAAATTACCCCATCATGGCATACCATTTTCAAAAGAAGACACCCCAGGGTATTCCAAAAGGGCCATGTCACATCTTTTTGTGAAGCCCCTTAGGCATAACATCTGGCCAAATGTAGTGCTCATATTTTTTGTATGCGTTTTTTGCACAAACACTGCACTTTGGCTGTTTCTGTCATCAAGATTTTATGTTTTTTGTGGCTATAAAACACACATATAAGTGTTTGTCAATGTCCTACAAGTACAACAGTACACCCCCATGTACAAGTTTTATGGGGTTTACAGAAGTTACAGGGCCAAATATGGGGTCTGCCCATTTACATGAAAATTTGGCACATTCATCTTCTGGGCCTATGTCCTCTTTGAGACATTATAGAAGCCCAGGAATAAAAATAACCCCAGCATGGCATACAATTTACAAAAGTAGACAACTAAGGGTATTCCAAAAGGGCCATGTCATATCTTTTTGTGAAGCCCCTTAGTCATAACACCTGGCCAAATGTAGTGGTCATTTTTTTTATGTGCGTTTTTTGCACAAACACTGCACTTTGGCTGTTTCTGTCATCAACATTTTATGTTTTGCTGCTATAAAACACACATATTAGCGTTTGTCAAGGTCCTACGAGTACAACAGTACCCCCCATGTACAGGTTTTATGGGGTTTACAGAAGTTACAGGGCCTAATATGGGGTCTGCCCATTTCAGTCTTTATGCATGGAAATTTGGCACCTTAATTTTCTGTGCCTATGTCCTCTTTGAGACATTATAACCGCCCGGGAATGAAAATTACCCCATCATGGCATACCATTTTCAAAAGAAGACACCCTAGGGTATTCCAAAAGGGCCATGTCACATCTTTTTGTTAAGCTCCTTAGGCATAACATCTGGCCAAATGTAGTGCTCATTTTTTTTGTATGCGTTTTTTGCACAAGCACTGCACTTTGGCTGTTTCTGTCATCAACCTTTTATGTTTTGCTGCTATAAAACACACATATTTGTGTTTGTCAATGTCCTAAGAGTAAAACAGTACCCCCCATGTACAGGTTTTATGGGGTTTACAGAAGTTACAGGGCCAAATATGGGATCTGCCCATTTACATAGAAAATTGGCACATTCATTTTCTGGGCCTTTGTCCTCTTTGAGACATTATAGCAGCCCAGGAATGAAAATTACCCCATCATGGCATACCATTTATAAAAGTAGACAACCCACAGTATTGAAAAAGGACTATGTTTAGTCTTTGTTTGTAGCCACTTAGTCACAACATCTGGCCAAAGGTAATGTTCATATTTTAGTTTTAGTTTATGACAAAAACACTGCCTTTTTGCTGTTTATATCATCCTTTTATGTTTTACTGCTATAATACACCCATCTTTGTGTTTAGCGATGTCCCATGAGTACAACAATACCCCCTATGTACAGGTTTTATGTGGTTTCAGGAAGTTACAGCGCCCAATATAGGGTCTGCCAATTTGCATGGAAATTTGGCAGATTGATTTTATGGACCTTTGTGGACAGTATGGCAGCGCAACAATGAAAATTACCCCACCATGGCATACCATTTGCAAAAGTAGACAACCCAGGGTATTGTAAAAGGACTATGTTTAGTCTTTTTTTGTAGCCACTTAGTCACAAAACCTGGTCAAATTTAGTGGTCATATTTTTTTATTTGCTTTTTTCACACAGACACTGCCTTTTTTCTATTTAGATCATCATCCTTATATTTTTTACTGCTATAATACACCCATATCTGTGTTCAGTGATCTCCCATGAGTGCAACAATACCCCCTATGCACAGGTTTTATGTGGTTTTAGGAAGTTACAGGGCCCAATATAGGGTCTGCATAGAAATTTGGCACATTGATTTTCTGGACCTATGTTGCCTTTGAGACAGTATGGCAGTCCAGGAATGAAAATTAACCCCCTCATGACATACCATTTGCAAAAGTGGATAACTCAGGATATTCTAAAAGGAGTATTTTAGTTGTTTTGGATAACTTATAATGTCCTTAGAGTGGATGGGCTTAACATATAAAGGGACAGGACAAGGTCAGGGGATTTATGAAGTTAGGAATACAGAATAATAAAATAAAATAAATTAGGAACACATACAGGTTGCTTTCAAATTAAAAGTTTAACTCTGTGTGATATATTCTAAAGCAATCAGTGATACAGGGGCCAGGTTGAGAGGGGCATTCAGGGCAATGGTAATTAGAATCCCTCCTCCCTCCTTTTTTATAGCAGACTCTGCATCTTTTCTGGGGTGTTAATTTGCAGGCAGTGGGGGGGATCCTAGTGGGAAAATGCCTGCCACAGAGTCGCTCGACATTTTCAGATTGAACAGTGGGAGAATTAGGGGTCTGGTTAAACATAATATCAGATGTTACATTTAACACAAATTCCAAAAAAGTGTAAGGTTTCCCTGTGCCTGATTTTTTTGTACAGCACATATGCATTATATACTGCGATCTGCATAATATAAAAAGCTACTTTTTTGTACCAAGTTCTAGTTTTTCTTTGAATTAGATATGGCTGCAGGCACCGGTCAGCTAAATCTACCCCCCCCCCCATGTTTTTGTTGTACTCCACAATGCACTTTGGCTTTAGGATCTGTGCAGATCTTCCCTTCACAGACACTGGCACTGTAGCTTCATCGTGCATTGTGGAGAGCATGTACACATCTTTTTTATCAGTGTACCGAAGGGTTAGTAGCTCATTGTGGCGTAAAGCTGACGTTGTGCCCCTACTTTTTTTTCCATATGTCAGCTTCTGGGGGAAACCTTTGCGATTTTTTCTCGTTGTGCCACAGGCCACGGTTTCAAAATAAAATAAAAATTTTAATAGCTCTGTGCTGGTGTAAAAATTATCGAGCCACAAATGGTACCCTTTATTTAGCAGGGGTAGTAGGAGATCCCACACAATTTTCCCACTTGTGCCAACTGAATCTGTGCAGCCAGGTGGATCCAAGTGGCTATGATTCCCTGGTAGATGCGAAATGCCCAGGTATACCCAGTACTGCATTCACAGAGCTTATAAAATTTTACCCCATAGCGGGAGCTCTTGGATGGTATATATTACTTGAAAAGCAATCTCCCCTTAAATTTCATGAGGGACTCATCAATGCAAATGTCCTGCTCAGGTATGTAAACTTCTTTAAATTTTTGGGATAGGTGGCTTATCAGGGGCCTTAGTTTATATAACCTGTCATGCAGGGGGTCATTTCTGGGGGGGCACTTGGTATTATCATTAAAATGGAGAAACCGCAGCAATTGTTCATATCTGTCCCTCTTCATAACCCCTGGAAAAAGAGGGGTAGCCAGGATGGGGTTCTGGCTCCAGTATGAACGAATGCTGGGTTTCTTCACAATCCCCATTACTAATGTCAGGGCCCAAAACTTTTTAATCTCCGGTATGTCAGTGGGGTGCCAGGTATTTTTTCTGACATACAGAGATTGGGGATTTTTGGACTATATGCTCAAACATGGCATCTGTCAGAATCAGTGACATATAGTTTATTGGCTCACATACTGGAACATCACTTGTGATGCCAGGAGTCTCAGTAAATTCTGGCATTTCTGGGGCAGTGAAATTTGGGGGTAGCCAATTTTGGTCATTTGTGCGACGCCTCCTTTTAGGTGGCGGGCAGGGAGCACCAGCATTAGATGTATCACTCAGGGGCTCTATATCTGATGCCGTAAGGGTTGCGCTGTCAGACAGAGCAGATAGGGTTTCACTCCCTGAATCTTCGACAAGAATGGCATAAGCCTCTTCTGCTGAATAGCGTGCCATAAGGAATTTTTTTCAATACAAATTACCAATTCCCACTTCACTTTCCCCAAAATCCCACTAAAGCACCCCAATTACCACCTCCCAATTACCACTCACCTATTCCCACCCACCCTATTCCCTCAGATTTTTTTAATTTTTTTTTATGATTTTATATATATATATATATATATATATATATATATATATATATATATATATATATATATATATATATATATTTTTTTTTTTTTTTTTAATAAACTGGGAAGGGTAGTGATTGGGAACAGAAGGGAAGGGGTTAATAATAACTAAAGATCCCCACAAATAAACTTTTGGGCACTGATCAAAGCCCTGACAGGCTGATCACTGTGATATTAGGCTGATCACAGTAGCAGCTCAATGATCAGCAGCAAAAAAATTATATATATATTTGTAACCCCCACAAATAAACCCCCAACGCTTTTGATCAACACTGATCAAAGCCCTAACAGGCTAACCAAGTTATATTAGGCTGATCACAGTAGCAGCTCTGTGATCAGCAGCAAAAAAAATAAAATATATATATATATTGTATTTATATTTTTTCCCCTCTCTAGCTTTCTACAGCACCACAAACACTAAACTGTATTCCTCTCTCTCTCAGATCGCACTGAGAGCAGAGAGGAAGCAGATACACTTGTAACAGCCAATGATTCCACTCATTGGCTGCTACAGTGTTACAGGGGACAATCGATACACCCCCTCCATGCTGATTGGATCCTGTGGGAGTGTCAGAGGTGCTAGGCACATCCCCTACCGGATCCAGAACAAACAAAATATCGGAGGGGGCACAGGAGCTGAAAACCGTTATGCCGTTCTATTCCGTCATAACGGCTCTAAAGCCCAGTGTAATTATGACGGAATGGAACGGCATAACGTCGTTAAAAGGTTAAAATGTAAGGGACTGTAAACACCTTGAGAATTTTACATAATTGTTTAGTTGTTCATGTTTGTTTTGCCCTATTCTCATTTAATTTATTTCTAAAAATTGTAGATTTTATAATTCTCAAAACTTGTAATGCATCAGAAATGTTAATAGTTTATTTCTAACTAAGACTCTCAATACTGCAAACATGAATCTCTCTCTTGCTAAGACTAGCTGCTGGTGATAGCTCCCTCAGCCCTGGTTCCCCACAACTATTCACAACCTTTTTATCACCTACTCCCTCAGAAACCTGGCCCTTTCCCTCATACCCAGCCTCCAGTAAGTTTGTTCTGCACGGCGGAGAGAGAGGACAACGTGAGGGACATAAGAATATCCTCTTCAAATTAAGTGAATAAAGCTTTATCCAAGCAAAACTAAGTGCACTCTTTAATAACCAAGTCTGACATTGCAATGTCCCAAAGACTTCAGATAAGAATCAGTCTATTGATGCTTTCAGTATGATGATGAAGTATTCAATAGCGAGTGCATCCGTGCAAATAAGGTTTACATTGCACAATATGCAGTAATCTATTGGCAGAATATATTATCTAGATAGTAGGAAGCTTTCTTAGAGACTGATGGATTCCAGATTAAAAAAGTAGGAGAAACATCAGCGTGAAGATCATAAATATGAGATTTACAAGGTATATTCAGAGGCAGTAGGATCCCTGGGCTTTGAAGAGCTAATATAATTGGCATCATTGTACATATATAAATTTAGCAAGCCACCTAAATGTATGGAGGTTGTGGGCTTTTGTAATTCATTATGGCACACTTTGAATATATCAGCAATAATAGATATATTGCAAAAGATCTGTATAAATAAATAAATAAATGCTTTGATGTGCATTGTTTTGCAGTCTAGGGACATATCACTTGAGTATGTTTATCTAAAATCCTCTGCTATGGCCAGTAAACGAGCTCCTACACTTGTCAAGCAATAAATTGTATAGCATGTTGCAGGGTTTGTAATCCATCTGCAGAACGCACTCCATCCTTACTGGGGAAGTAAAAAACACAATTTTTAGGAGTAAATTATAGGAGAAAATGGTAAAATAATGGAAGTATGTTGTAATATTGTTTTCTACTACACAAAAAAAAACAAAAAACATTTTGGTGAATTTTAATACTATGTTTACTGCTCCCTTTATGTGTTTTGGTAAAATAGTTAAAAACATTTAGTTCTCAGCATATCCTTATTATGAGTGTGTAATGGTTTCAGATGTTAGCCATTCTGGGCTGAGTTTAAACTCGGGGCATTGAGCACTCTAATTTTTATGACCATCTTATTTTGCATGTTTTACAAAGCGAGTCTGCAATTTTCTTTTGTTTGTCAGCATATTTGAAAAGGGGACATCTGCTCATCAGCTGCAGTTAGGTTTGTTGTACTGGAAAATAACAGAAACAGGGTTGGCTTTGTAGATAAAGCCCACCAACTTGTCAACATGAATGGAATATCTTCTTACTGATAGATGTCAATTAGTATATATAACAGGGAAACTTGGCGCATAGACATAAAATCATCATGATGGAGACATTGGTCCTCAATCATTAAAGAGATAGTCTAGTCAAAATGAAACTTTCTCTTGCAAGGTGTATCCAGTCCACGGATTCATCCTTACTTGTGGGATATTCTCATTCCCTACAGGAAGTGGCAAAGAGAGCACACAGCAGAGCTGTCCATATAGCTCCCCCTCTGGCTCCGCCCCCCAGTCATTCTCTTTGCCGCTCTAACAAGTAGCATCTCCACGGGAGGGTAAAGTGAATGTGGTGTTAGATTTGTAGTTTTTATATCTTCAATCAAAAGTTTGTTATTTTTAAATAGTACCGGTTTGTGCTATTTACTCTCTGGCAGAAATATGATGAAGAATTCTGCTGAGAGGAAAATTATTTTAGCATGTTGTAACTAAAATCCATTGCTGTTCCCACACAGGACTGAGGAGTACCAGAAAACTTCAGTTGGGGGGAACAGTTTGCAGGCTTAACTGCTTTAAGGTATGTTTCAGTCATCTTTTTTCTAGTCAAGACAAGATAATGCTAGAAGACTGACAAAATTCCCCATGTGGGAAGGGTAAGCCATGTTCTGAAACTTAGTATAGAACTAGAGGCTTATTTAAGTGGGCTCAATAGACTGGTTATCACTTTAGCAGGGCAATCGATTATTTTATTTAGAAAAATACTATTTATTGACACTTTTAAGCACTTTTGTTGTGTTTATTGGGGTTTTATTCCACATGGCATTATTTTTAGTCACCTAAATTGGGTTCTGAAGGCCCCACAGCTCCGGAGTGGGAGGGGCCTAATTTCACGCCTCAGTTGCGCAGTTTATTCTGACAGATTTACTTGCATGCTGCTTCACGTGGGTCCAGAGACTGTTTGAGGACTTCAGGAGGCTTGTTTTTCTCAAATTCAATCCTTAAGGGAAGGTAGGGCCACAGCAGGCTGCTGTGGCAAGGTGCTGTAGTTTATTAACCGAAGGTTTGCTTTAGGCGGCTCCGGTTTGGGCATTAAAGGGTTAATCAGGCTGAAACTTGCTGTGCAATCATATTGAAGCATTAGGCACATACTGTAAAAATGTCAAGAGATTTGGTTCATTTTTCACCGTTTTGTAAAATTGTGTGCGCTTTTATTATCTTAAAGGCACAGTACCATTTATTGCAAATTGTATTTTTTATTGCATAAAGTGTTTTTCCAAGCCTGCTTGTGTATAATAATAATCTGTTAAACATGTCTGACACTAAGGAAAAGCCTTGCTCTATGTGTTCAGAAGCCATGGTGGAACCCCCACTCAAAATGTGTCCCAAGTGCACTAATGTGTCTATACACTTTAAAGATCATATTGTGTCACTTAAAAATATAGCCCTAGATGATTCTTTGACTGAAGGTAATGAGGATAGTCTGCCTTCCTCTCCCCATGTGTCATCACCAGTTACGCCCGCTCAAGCGATACCTAGTACCTCTAGTGCATTAGCACCTATTACATTGCAACAACTGGCGGCAGTCATGGATAATTCCCTTGCGCCCTTTCTATCCAAACTGCCAGTTTTTCCTAAAAAGCGCGATAGCTCTGTTTTGAGAACAGATGAAGAGCAGTCGGAAGCTTTGGGAGGTTTATCTGATGTACCCTCACAACACTCTGAAGTAGGGGCGAGGGATGTAATGTCTGAGGGAGAAATTTCTGACTCAGGAAAAGTTTCTCAGCGGGCAGAATCAGATTCACTAGCATTTAAATTTAAATTGGAACACCTCCGCGTACTGCTTAGGGAGGTCTTATCAACTCTGGATCATTGTGACCCTATGGTGGTCCCAGAGAAATTGTGTAAAATGGACAAATATCTAGAAGTCCCTGTATACACTGATGCGTTTCCGATCCCTAAGAGGGTGGCGGATATTGTTGCTAGGGAGTGGGAAGGACCAGGTGTACCTTTTGTTCCCCCACCTATCTTTAAGAAAATGTTCCCCATAACTTATCCCAGGCGGGACGCGTGGCAGACGGTCCCTAAGGTAGAGGGGGCAGTTTCAACACTAGCCAAGCGCACAACCATACCTATTGAAGACAGTTGTGCTTTCAAAGATCCTATGGATAAAAAATTAGAAGGTTTACTAAAGAAAATATTTGTTCAACAAGGTTTCCTTCTCCAACCTATTGCCTGCATTATTCCTGTAACTACTGCAGCGGCTTTTTGGTTTGAGGCGCTGGAGGAGTCGCTCCAGAGCGAGACTTAGTATGACGAGGTCATGGATAGAATTAATGCTCTAAAATTGGCTAATTCTTTTATCACAGATGCTGCTTTGCAATTAGCTAAGTTAGCGGCGAAAAATTCTGGTTTTGCCATCATGGCGCGCAGAGCGCTTTGGCTTAAATCATGGTCGGCCGACGTGTCGTCTAAAACAAAATTACTGAATATTCTTTTCAAGGGAAAGACCCTTTTCGGGCCCGAGTTGAAAGAAATTATTTCGGATATCACTGGGGGAAAGGGCTATGCCCTCCCGCAAGATAGGCCTTTTAAGGCTAAAAACAAGGCTAATTTTCATTCCTTTCGCAACTTCAGGAGCGGTCCTGCTTCAACCTCTGCAACCGCAAAGCAAGAGGGTAACACTTCACAGCCCAAGGCAACCTGGAAGCCTTTGCAGGGCTGGAACAAGGGTAAACAGGCCAAGAAGCCTGCAGCTGCTACTAAGACAGCATGATGGGGTAGCCCCCGATCCGGGATCGGATCTGGTAGGGGGCAGACTCTCTCTCTTTGCTCAGGCTTGGGCAAGAGATGTTCCCGATCCCTGGGCATTAGAGATCGTTGCTCAGGGATATCTTCTAGAATTCAAAGACTCTCCTCCAAGGGTAAGGTTCCACATTTCTCGTCTGTCTACAGACCAGACAAAGAAAGAGGCGTTCTTACGCTGTGTAGAATATCTACTCAAGATGGGAGTGATATATCCAGTTCCAATTACAGAACAAGGACTGGGTTTTTACTCAAACCTGTTTGTGGTTCCCAAAAAGGAAGGAACTTTCAGACCAATCCTGGATCTAAAAATTCTAAACAAATTCCTCAGAGTTCCATCTTTCAAGATGGAGACCATTCGGACAATCTTACCGATGATCCAGGAAGGTCAATATATGACTACCGTGGATCTAAAGGATGCGTACCTTCATATTCCTATCCACAAAGATCACCATCAGTTCCTAAGGTTTGCTTTTCTGGACAAGCATTACCAGTTCGTGGCCCTTCCCTTCGGGTTGGCCACCGCACCCAGAATTTTCACAAAGGTGCTAGGGTCCCTTCTAGCGGTACTAAGACCGCGGGGCATTGCAGTAGCACCCTATCTGGACGACATCTTAATACAGGCGTCGTCTTTTCCCAGAGCCAAGGCTCATACGGATATTGTTCTGGCCTTTCTAAGGTCTCATGGGTGGAAGGTGAACACCGAAAAAAGTTCTCTGTCCCCGCTCACAAGGGTTCCCTTCCTGGGAACACTAATAGACTCGGTAGAAATGAAAATTTTTCTGACGGAGGTCAGAAGGTTAAAGCTTCTAAGTACTTGCCGAGCTCTTCATTCCATTCCTCGGCCATCTGTAGCTCAGTGCATGGAGGTAATCGGATTAATGGTAGCAGCAATGGACGTAGTCCCTTTTGCTCGAATTCATCTCAGGCCGCTGCAATTGTGCATGCTTAAACAGTGGAATGGAGATTATGCAGATTTGTCTCCTCAAATCCAACTGGACCAGAAAACCAGAGATTCTCTTCTCTGGTGGTTGTCTCAGGATCACCTGTCTCAGGGAATGTGCTTCCGCAGACCGGAGTGGATCATTGTAACGACCGACGCCAGTCTGTTAGGCTGGGGCGCGGTCTGGGGCTCCCTGAAAGCTCAGGGCCTATGGTCTCGGGAAGAGTCTCTTCTCCCGATAAACATTTTGGAACTGAGAGCGATATTCAACACGCTCCAGGCATGGCCTCAGCTAGCGGCGGCCAAGTTCATCAGATTTCAGTCGGACAACATCACGACTGTAGCATACATCAATCATCAGGGAGGAACAAAGAGTTCCTTAGCGATGAAGGAAGTAACCAAGATAATCAGGTGGGCGGAGGATCACTCTTGCCATCTATCTGCAATTCACATCCCAGGAGTAGACAACTGGGAGGCGGATTTCCTAAGTCGTCAGACTTTTCACCCGGGGGAGTGGGAACTCCACCCGGAGGTATTTGCTCAGCTGACTCAGCTATGGGGCATTCCAGAGTTGGATCTGATGGCGTCCCGTCAGAACACCAAACTTCCTCTTTACGGATCCAGGTCCCGGGACCCCAAGGCGGCATTGATAGATGCGCTAGTAGCGCCTTGGTCCTTCAATCTGGCCTATGTCTTTCCACCGTTTCCTCTTCTCCCTCGGCTGGTAGCCAGAATCAAACAGGAGAAGGCCTCGGTAATTCTGATAGCACCTGCGTGGCCATGCAGGACTTGGTATGCAGACCTAGTGGACATGTCATCTGTCCCACCAGGACACTGCCAATGAGGCAGGATCTTCTAATACAGGGTCCATTCAAGCATCCAAATCTAGTTTCTCTGCAGCTGACTGCTTGGAGATTGAACGCTTAATTCTTTCCAAGCGTGGGTTCTCTGAATCAGTCATAGATACTTTGATCCAAGCTAGAAAACCTGTCACCAGGAAAATTTACCATAAGATATGGCGGAAATATCTTTGTTGGTGTGAATCCAAGGGTTACTCGTGGAGTAAGATTAGGATTCCAAGGATATTGTCTTTTCTCCAAGAAGGATTGGAGAAAGGTTTATCAGCTAGTTCCTTAAAGGGGCAGATATCCGCTCTGTCTATCCTTTTACACAAGCGTCTGGCAAAAGTAACAGATGTTCAAGCGTTTGCACAGGCGTTAGTCTCCATGGAGTCTAAATTTAGTTCTTTCAGTTCTTCAAGGGGTTCCGTTTGAACCTTTACATTCCATAGATATTAAGTTATTATCTTGGAAAGTTTTGTTTTTGGTAGCTATATCTTCTGCTCGAAGAGTTTCAGAATTGTTTTCTTTGCAGTGTAATTCACCCTATCTGGTGTTCCATGCAGATAAGGTAGTTTTGCGTACCAAACCAGGTTTCTCTTGTAAGGTGTATCCAGTCCACGGATCATCCATTACTTGTGGGATATTCTCATTCCCAACAGGAAGTTGCAAGAGGACATTAACAGCAGAGCTGTAATATAGCTCCTCCCCTAACTGTCATAGCCAGTCATTCTCTTGCAACTCTCAACAAGCTAGGATGTTGTAGGAGAGAGTGGTTAAATATAGCTA
This sequence comes from Bombina bombina, assembly GCF_027579735.1. Taxonomy (NCBI): domain Eukaryota; kingdom Metazoa; phylum Chordata; class Amphibia; order Anura; family Bombinatoridae; genus Bombina; species Bombina bombina. The sequence goes on from NC_069505.1 coordinate 406,978,569, forward strand.
GTTTATTTTCTTCAATCAAAAGTTTGTTATTTTTAAATAGTACCGGAGTTGTGCTATTTTATCTCAGGCAGTAAATAGAAGAAGAATCTGCCTGAGGTTTCTATGATCTTAGCAGGTTGTAACTAAGATCCATTGCTATTCTCACATATGTCTGAGGGGATTACACAGATGAGGTAACTTCAGCGAGAGAATGGCGTGCAGTTTATTCTGCTATCAGGTATGTGCAGTTATAATTTTTTCTAGAGATGGAAAACACTAGAAAATGCTGCTGATACCGGATTAATGTAAGTTAAGCCTGAATACAGTGATTTAATAACGACTGGTATCATGCTTACTCCCAGGGGTAATACCCTTATGATATTGCAATATAAACGTTTGCTGGCATGTTTAATCGTTTTTATATATGCATTGGTGATAAAACTTTATTGGGGCCTAGTTTTTTCCACATGGCTGGCTTAAATTTTGACTAGAAACAGTTTTACTGAGGCTTTCCACTGTTATAGTATAAAAGATACAGTTGGTGCAGTTAAAATTACAAACTGTGACATCCAGCTTCCCTCAGGAGTCCCCTGTATGCTATAGGACATCTCTAAAGGGCTCAAAGGCTTTCCAAAGTCGTTTATTGGGGAAGGTAGGACCACAGCTTGCTGTGGCAGTTGGTTGTGACTGTTGAAAGACTTTTTTTTTTTTTTTTTTTATCCGTTTTTTTAACTAAGGGGTTAATCATCCATTTGCAAGTTGATGCAATGCTCTGCTAGCCTATTACATACACTGTAAAAATTTCGTTTTATTTACTGCATTTTTTCACTGTTTTTCAAATTCTGACAAAATTTGTTTCTCTTAAAGGCACAGTACCGGTTTTTATATTTGCTTGTTAACTTGATTTAAAGTGTTTTCCAAGCTTGCTAGTCTCATTGCTAGTCTGTATAAACATGTCTGACATAGAAGAAACTCCTTGTTCATTATATTTAAAAGCCATGGTGGAACCCCCTCTTAGAATGTGTACCAAATGTACTGATTTCATTTTATGCAATAAAGATCATATTCTGTTTTTAAAAAAAATTATTACCAGAGGAATCTGACGAGGGGAAAGTTATGCCGACTAACTCTCCCCACGTGTCAGACCCTTTGACTCCCGCCCAAGGGACTCACGCTCAAATGGCGCCAAGTACATCTAGGGCGCCCATAGCGTTTACTTTACAAGACATGGCGGCAGTCATGGATAATACACTGTCAGCGGTATTAGCCAGACTACCTGAACTTAGAGGTTAGCGAGATAGCTCTGGGGTGAGACAAAATGCAGAGCATACTGACGCTTTAAGAACCATGTCTGATACTGCCTCACAATATGCAGAAGCTGAGGAAGGAGAGCTTCAGTCAGTGGGTGATGTTAATGACTCAGGAAAGATACCTGATTCTAATATTTCTACATTTAAATTTAAGCTTGAACACCTCCGCGTGTTACTTAGGGAGGTTTTAGCTGCTCTGAATGACTGTGATACCATTGCAGTGCCAGAGAAATTTTGTAGACTGGATAAATGCTTTGCAGTGCCGGTGTGTACTGATGTTTTTCCAATACCTAAAAGGTTTACAGAAATTATTAATAAGGAATGGGATAGACCAGGTGTGCCGTTCTCTTCCCCTCCTATTTTTAGAAAAATGTTTTCCAATAGACGCCACCACACGGGACTTATGGCAGACAGTCCCTAAGGTGGAGGGAGCAGTTTCTACTCTAGCAAAGCGTACTACTATCCCTGTCGAGGACAGTTGTGCTTTTTTAGAGCCAATGGATAAAAAATTAGAAGGTTACCTTATAAAAATATTTATACAACAAGGTTTTATCCTACAGCCCATTGCATGCATTGCCCCTGTCACTGCTGCTGCGGCGTACTGGTTTGAGTCTCTGGAAGAGGCTTTACAGGTAGAGACTCCATTGGATGACATACTTGGCAAACTTAGAGCACTTAAGCTAGCCAATTATTTTATTTCTGATGCCATTGTTCATTTGAATAAACTAACGGCTAAGAATTCTGGTTTTGCTATACAGGCGCGCAGAGCGCTATGGCTTAAATCATGGTCAGCTGACGTGACTTTAAAATCTAAGCTACTTAACATTCCCTTCAAGGGGCAGACCCTATTCGGGCCTGGTTTGAAGGAGATTATTGCTGATATCACGGGAGGAAAAGGTTGTGCCCTTCCTCAGGACAGGTCCAAATCTAGGGCCAAACAGTCTAATTTCCGTGCCTTTCGAAACTTCAAGGCAGGTGCGGCATCAACTTCCTCTAATAATAAACAAGAGGGAACTTTTGCTCAATCCAAGACGGTCTGGAGACCAAACCAGACCTGGAAAAAAGGTAAGCAGGTCAAAAAGCCTGCTGCTGCCTCTAAGACAGCATGAAGGAACAACCCCCTATCCGGTAACGGATCTAGTAGGGGGCAGACTTTCACTCTTCGCCCAGGCGTGGGCAAGAGATGTTCAGGATCCCTGGGCATTGGAAATTATATCCCAGGGATATCTTCTGGACTTCAAAGCTTCCCCCCCAAAAGGGAGATTTCACCTTTCACAATTATCTGCAAACCAGATAAAGAGTGAGGCATTCTTACACTGTGTACGAGACCTCCTAGTTATGGGAGTGATCCATCCAGTTCCAAAGGAGGAACAGGAACAGGGTTTTTACTCAAATCTGTTTGTGGTTCCCAAAAAAGAGGGAACCTTCAGACCGATTTTGGATCTAAAGATCTTAAACAAATTCCTCAAAGTTCCGTCATTCAAGATGGAAACTATTCGTACCATCCTACCACTGATCCAGGAGGGTCAATATATGACTACAGTGGATCTAAAGGATGCTTATCTTCACATTCCGATACACAAAGATCATCATCGGTTTCTCAGGTTTGCCTTTCAAGACAGGCATTACCAGTTGTAGCTCTTCCCTTTGGATTAGCTACAGCCCCAAGAATCTTTACAAAGGTTCTAGGGTCGCTTTTGGCGGTCCTAAGGCCACGGGGCATAGCAGTAGCCCCTTATTTAGACGACATCCTGATACAGGCGTCAAACTTCCAAATTGCCAAGTCTCATACGGACGTAGTACTGGCATTTCTGAGGTCGCATGGGTGGAAAGTGAACGAGGAAAATAGTTCTCTATCCCCACTCACAAGAGTTTCCTTTCTAGGGACTCTGATAGATTCTGTAGAAATGAAAATTTACCTTGACGGAGTCCAGGTTATCAAAGCTTCTAAATTCCTGTTGGGTTCTTCATTCCATTTCGCGCCCTTTGGTGGCTCAGTGTATGGAAGTAATCGGCTTAATGGTAGCGGCAATGGACATAGTGCCGTTTGCACGCTTACATCTCAGACCGCTGCAACTATGCAGGCTCAGTCAGTGGAGCGGGGATTACACAGATTTAGCCCCTCAACTGAATCTGGACCAAGAGACCAGGGATCCTCTTCCCTGGTGGCTATCTCGGGTCCATCTGTCCAAAGGTATGACCTTCACAGGCCAGATTGGACTATTGTAACAACAAATGCCAGCCTTCTAGGTTGGGGTGCAGTCTGGAACTCCCTGAAAGCTCAGGGATCGTGGACTCAGGAGGAGTCTCTCCTTCCAATAAATATTCTGGAACTAAGAGCGATATTCAAGGCTCTTCAGGTTTGGCCTCAGTTAGCAACTCTGAGGTACATCAGATTTCAGTCGGTCAACATCACGACTGTAGCTTACATCAACCATCGAGGGGGAACAAGAAATTCCCTAGAGATGTTAGAAGTTTCAAAAATAATTCACTGGGCAGAGAACTGGGCAGAGATTCACTCTTGCCACCTATCAGCTATCCATATCCCAGGTGTAGAGCACTGGGAGGCGGATTTTCTAAGTCGTCAGACTTTTCATCCGGGAGAGTGGGAACTCCATCCGGAGGTATTTGCACAACTGATTCTCCGTTGGGGCAAACCAGAACTGGATCTCATGGCGTCTCGCCAGAACGCCAAGCTTCCGTGTTACGGATCCAGGTCCAGGGATCCCAAGGCGTCACTGATAGATACTCTAGCAGCGCCCTGGTCTTTCAACCTGGCTTATGTGTTTCCACCGTTTCCTCTGCTCCCTCGACTGATTGCCAAGATCAAGCAGGAGAGAGCATCGGTGATTCTGATAGCACCTGCGTGGCCACGCAGGACCTGGTATGCAGATCTAGTGGACATGTCATCCTTTCCACCATGGTCTCTGCCTCTGAGACAGGACCTTCTACTTCAGGGTCCTTTCAACCATCCAAATCTAATTTCTCTGAGGCTGACTGCCTGGAGATTGAATGCTTGATTTTATCAAAGCGTGGCTTCTCCGAGTCAGTTATTGATACCTTAATACAGGCACGAAAGCCTGTCACCAGGAAAATTTACCATAAGGTATGGCGTAGATATCTTTATTGGTGTGAATCCAAGGGTTACTCATGGAGTAAGGTCAGGATTCCTAGGATTTTATCTTTTCTCCAAGAAGGTTTGGAAAAAGGATTGTCAGCTAGTTTCTTAAAGGGACAGATTTTTGCTCTGTCTATTCTTTTGCACTAGCGTCTGGCAGATGTTCCAGACGTTCAGGCATTTTGTCAGGCTTTAGTTTGAATCAAGCCTGTGTTTAAACCTGTTGCTCCACCATGGAGCTTAAACTTGGTTCTTAAGGTTCTTCAAGGAGTTCCGTTTGAACCTCTTCATTCCATAGATATCAAACTTTTATCTTGGAAAGTTCTTTTTTTTTTTTTTTTTGTAGCTATTTCCTCGGCTCGTAGAGTCTCTGAGCTATCTGCCTTACAATGTGATTCTCCTTATCTGATTTTTCATATGGATAAGGTAGTCCTGCGTACCAAACCTGGGTTCTTACCTAAGGTGGTATCTAACAAGAATATTAATCAAGAGATTGTGGTTCCATCCTTGTGTTACACAATCTGGACGTGGTCTGTGCTTTAAAGTTTTACTTACAAGCTACTAAAGATTTTCGTCAAACATCTGCTTTGTTTGTTGTCTACTCTGGACAGAGGAGAGGTCAAAAGGCTTTGGCAACCTCTTTTTCTTTTTGGTTAAGAAGCTTAATCCGCTTAGCCTATGAGACTGCTGGACAGCAGCCTCCTGAAAGGATTACAGCTCATTCCACTAGAGCTGTGGCTTCCACTTGGGCCTTTAAAAATGAGGCTTCTGTTGAACAGATTTGCAAGGCGGCGACTTGGTCTTCGCTTCATACTTTTTCAAAATTTTACAAATTTGATACTTTTGCTTCTTTGGAGGCTATATTTGGGAGAAAGGTTTTACAGGCAGTGGTTCCTGCCTTGTCCCTCCCTTCATCCGTGTACTTTAGCTTTGGTATTGGTATCCCACAAGTAATGGATGATCCGTGGACTGGATACACCTTACAAGAGAAAACACATTTTATGCTTACCTGATAAATTTATTTCTCTTGTGGTGTATCCAGTCCACGGCCCGCCCTGTCATTTTAAGGCAGGTAATTTTTAAATTTAAACTACAGTAACCACTACACCCTATGGTTCCTCCTTTCTCGGCTTGTTTTCGGTCGAATGACTGGCTATGACAGTTAGGGGAGGAGATATATTACAGCTCTGCTGTTAATGTCCTCTTGCAACTTCCTGTTGGGAATGAGAATATCCCACAAGTAATGGATGATCCGTGGACTGGATACACCACAAGAGAAATACATTTATCAGGTAAGCATAAATTTTGTTTTTCTTCCTAAAGTTGTTTCTAATAAGAACATTAACCAGGAAATCATTGTTCCTTCCCTGTGTCCTAATCCAGCTTCTAAGAAGGAACGGCTTTTACACAATCTTGATGTGGTTCGTGCTTTGAAATTCTATTTACAAGCAACTAAGGATTTCAGACAAACATCCTCTTTGTTTGTTGTCTATTCTGGTAAGAGGAGAGGTCAGAAAGCGACTGCTACCTCTCTTTCCTTCTGGTTGAAAAGCATCAGCCGATTGGCTTATGAGACTGCTGGGCAGCAGCCTCCTGAACGAATTACAGCTCATTCCAACAGAGCTGTGGCTTCCACTTGGGCCTTCAAGAATAAGGCTTCTGTTGAACAGATTTGTAAGGCAGCGACTTGGTCTTCACTGCATACTTTTGCCAAATTTTACAAATTCGATACTTTTGCTTCTTCGGAGGCTATTTTTGGGAGAAAGGTTTTGCAAGCAGTGGTGCCTTCCGTTTAGGTTACCTGTCTTGTTCCCTCCCTTCATCCGTGTCCTAAAGCTTTGGTATTGGTATCCCACAAGTAAGGATGAATCTGTGGACTGGATACACCTTGCAAGAGAAAACAGAATTTATGCTTACCTGATAAATTACTTTATCTTGCGGTGTATCCAGTCCACGGCCAGCCCTGGCAATTAAGTCAGGTTAAAATGTCTTGTTTAAACTACAGTCACCACTGCACCCTATGGTTTCTCCTTTTTCTCCTAACCGTCGGTCGAATGACTGGGGGGCGGAGCCAGAGGGGGAGCTATATGGACAGCTCTGCTGTGTGCTCTATTTGCCACTTCCTGTAGGGAATGAGAATATCCCACAAGTAAGGATGAATCCGTGGACTGGATACACCGCAAGAGAAAGTAATTTATCAGGTAAGCATAAATTCTGTTTTTATGATTCAGATAGGGCATGCAATTTTAAACAAGTTTTCAATTTACTTTTATCATCAAATGTTCTTTGTTCTCTTGGTATTCTTTGTTAAAAGCTAAACCTAGATAGTCTCATATGCTGATTTCTAAGCCCTTGAAGGCCACCTCTTATCTCAGTGCATTTTTACAGTTTTTCACAGCTAGATGACATTAGTTCATGTGTGCCATATAGATAACATTGTGCTGGCGCACCTGGAGTTACCTAGGAGTCAGCACTGATTGGCTAAAATGCAAGTCTGTCAAAATAACTGAGAAAAGGGGGCAGTTTGCAGAGGCTTAGATACAAGGTAATTACAGAGGTAACAAGTATATTTCTATAACAGTGTTGGTTATGCAAAACTGGGGAATGGTTAAAGGGAAACTGAACCCAATTTTTTTCTTTTCTGATTCAGATAGAGCATGACATTTTAGGCAACTTTCTAATTTACTTCTATTATCAAATGTTCTTTATTCTCTTGGTATCTTTATTTGAAATGCAAGAATGTAAGTTTAGATGCCGGCCCATTTTTGGTGAACTGGTGAATAAATTCATCCACCAATCAAAAACTGCTGTCCAGAGTCTGAACCAAGAAAAAAAGCTTAGATGCCTTCTTTTTCATTTAAGGATAGCAAGAGAACAAAGAAAGTGTGATAATAGGAGTAAATTAGAAAGTTGCTTAAAATTGCATGCTCTATCTGAATCACAAAATAAATTTTTTGGGTTCAGTGTCCCTTTAATAAAGGGATTATCTATCTTTTTAAACAATAACATTTCTGGAGTAAACTGTTCGTTTTTAATTTTCACACTGCATTAGGTGTTAGGGAAAATGTTTAAAGGGACAGTAATATCAAAATAAAACTTATAATTCAGACAGAGCATGTGATTATTATTTTTATTTTTTCTGGGTGGTTCCTAAATTTTTGTGACAGGAGCAAGCTGCACTTAGTCTTATGGCGCGGTCGGGCCGGGCTGTGACTATACAGCTGGCCCGATGCGCTGAGTAAATATAACCGACCCGCTCAGCAGAGAGCGGGTCTGTGAAACAGCGTGTTTTTTTTTTTAATTAATAGGGGAAATTATGTTTTATAAATGTTTGGCTAATATAATGTTATATAATTCTGCACTATGTGCAGAATTATATAACATTATTTTTAAAGTTTACTGACACTTTAAATAAAAAGAATGTGCAAGAAGTAAATTAGAAAGTCTCTTTAAACTGCATACTCTATCTGAATCATAACAGTTTCATTTTGACTTTAGTGTCCCTTTAAAAATTAGAGTTCAAAAAAGCTATTAACATAAAGTAAATGATAGAAAAATAACAAATTAAAGATCCCTGCTGGATCTTTTACCTATCCTCATCAACGCAATTATGGAAATTTAAAGGGACACAAAACCCAATTTCTCTTGTAAGATGTATTGAGTCCACGGATTCATCCTTACTTGTGGGATATTCTCCTCCCCTACAGGAAGTGGCAGAGAGAGCACCCACAGCAGAGCTGCCTATATAGCTCCCCCCTTAGCTCCACCCCCCAGTCATTCTCTCTGCCTGCTTAACTGCTAGGAAGGGCAAAGAGGAGTGTGGTGACAAAAAATGTTAGGTTTTTATTTTCTCAAGCAAAAGTTTATTTTTAAATGGTACCGGTGTGTACTATTTACTCTCTGGCAGAAAAGGGATGAAGATTTCTGCAAGGAGGATGATGATCTTAGCATTCTGTAACTAAGATCCACTGCTGTTCTCACAAGGGCTGAAGAGTACAGGAAAACTTCAGTTGGGGGAACAGTTTGCAGGCTAAACTGCATTAAGTTATGTTCAGTCTATTTTTTTTCTAGACAGACTATGTTATTTCTAGAAAAGGCTGGCAATATCCCCATGAGGGAAGGGTAAGCTGTATTCAGACACTTGGATAGGAATTTCAGCTTGCATGAAGGGCTCATTAGTTACTGGTGACACTGTTTGGTAAAAACTTTTTTGTTTATTCAGTGAATGATGCAATTATAACGTTTTTTTGAAGGGACTAAAGGGGTCATTGTGGCTTGTTTTTTAGTTTTCTAACCCACATGGTTAATTTAGAGACACTCTAGTGTTTGTCTGTTAGGCCTCAAAACATTGAGTGAGGTTGGAGGGGCCTATTTTCGTGCCTCAGTTGTGCAGTTTCTTTTCCTCTGAGACTTCTAACTGCTTCTCCAGAAATTCCTGCCGTGTTTGAGGGCTGTAAAAGAAGTTTTTCCCCCCACAAATTGTTCTGAAGGGCAGGTAGGAGCCACAGCAGAACTGTGGCAAAGTGCTGAAAGTCTTTTTTACTGGTTTTGATGTTTTTTCAATCCGGTTTTGCCATTAAGGGGTTAATTGTTTATTTGCATAGCTGTGCAAAGTTACTAAGGCTATATGATACTACTGTAAAATTTTGTTATGTTTACTGCTTTTTTACACTGTTTTGCAGAATTTGTGCAGCTTTTTTTCTCTTAAAGGCACAGTACCGTTTTATTTCTAAGTGTTATTTACTTTGATTACAGTGTTTTCCAAGCTTGCTTGTTACATTACTAGCCTGTTTAACATGTCTGACACCAAGGAAAATCCTTGTTCAATATGTTTGGAAGCCATTGTGGTACCCCCTCTTAGAATGTGTCCCAATTGTACTGATATGTCCATAAACTATAAAGAACATATATTAGCACTTAAAAATAGAGCAATAGATGATTCTCAGTCAGAAGTAAATGAGGGTTTAGCATCTAGCTCTCCCCAAGTGTCACAACCAGTAACGCCTGCACAAGTGACGTCAAGTACCTCTAGTGCGTCAAATTCATTTATTTTACAAGACATGGTCACAGTTATGAATACAACCCTCACAGATGTTTTATCCTGACTGCCTGGTTTTTAAGGAAAGCGGGACAGCTCTGGGTTAAGGAAAAATGCTGAGCAGTCTGACGCTTTAGTAGCCTTATCTGATATACCCTCACAATGCTCTGAGGTAGGGGTGAGGGCTTTGTTATCTGAGGGAGAAATTTCTAATTCAGGAAAGACGCTTCCTCAGACAGATTCTGATATGACGGCCTTTAAATTTAAGCTTGAACACCTCCGCTTATTGCTCAGGGAGGTATTAGCGGCTCTAGATGATTGTGACCCTATAGTGGTCCCAGAGAAATTGTGTAAGATGGATAAATACTTAGAGGTTCCTGTTTACACTGATGTTTTTTTCCAGTCCCTAAGAGGATTGTGAATATTATTGCTAAGGATTGGGATAGACCAGGTATTCCATTCATTCCCCCTCCTGTTTTTAAGAAAATGTTTCCCATATCTGACACCATGCGTGACTCGTGGCAGACAGTTCCTAAGGTGGAGGGAGCTATTTCTACTCTGTCTAAGCGTACAACTATACCTATTGAAGTCAGTTGTGCTTTCAAAGGTCCTGTGGATAAAAAAATTAGAGGGTCTCCTGAAGAAAATTTTTGTTCATCAAGGTTTTCTTCTTCAACCTATTTCGTGCATTGTTCCTGCAACTACTGCAGCTGCTTTCTGGTTTGAGGCTCTAGAAGAGGCTCTTCAGATGGAGACTCCATTAGAAGAAATTTTGGACAGAATTAAGGCCCTTAAATTGGCTAATTCTTTTATTACAGATGCCGCTTTTCAACTGGCTAAATTAGCGGTGAAGAATTCAGGTTTTGCCATTTTAGCACGCAGGGTGTTATGGCTTAAATCCTGGTCTGCTGATGTGTCATCTAAAACGAAACTTTTGAACATCCCTTTCAAAGGAAAGACCCTATTTGGGCCTGAACTGAAAGAGATTATTTCAGACATCACTGGAGGGAAAGGTCATGCCCTCCCTCAGGATAGATCAAATAAGGACCAAACAAAATAATTTCTTTCATGTAATTAGCAAGAGTCCATGAGCTAGTGACGTATGGGATATACATTCCTACCGGGAGGGGCAAAGTTTCCCAAACCTCAAAATGCCTATAAATACACCCCTCACCACACCCACAATTCAGTTTTACAAACTTTGCCTCCGATGGAGGTGGTGAAGTAAGTTTGTGCTAGATTCTACGTTGATATGCGCTCCGCAGCAAGTTGGAGCCCGGTTTTCCTCTCAGCGTGCAGTGAATGTCAGAGGGATGTGAGGAGAGTATTGCCTATTTGAATGCAGTGATCTCCTTCTACGGGATCTATTTCATAGGTTCTCTGTTATCGGTCGTAGAGATTCATCTCTTACCTCCCTTTTCAGATCGACGATATACTCTTATATATACCATTACCTCTGCTGATTCTCGTTTCAGTACTGGTTTGGCTATCTGCTATATGTAGATGAGTGTCCTGGGGTAAGTAAGTCTTATTTTCTGTGACACTCCAAGCTATGGTTGGGCACTTTGTTTATAAAGTTCTAAATATATGTATTCAAACATTTATTTGCCTTGACTCAGAATGTTCAACTTTCCTTATTTTCAGACAGTCAGTTTCATATTTGGGATAATGCATTTTGATTTGACCATTTTTTCTTACCTTAAAATTTGACTTTTTCCCTGTGGGCTGTTAGGCTCGCGGGGGCTGAAAATGCTTCATTTTATTGCGTCATTCTTGGCGCGGACTTTTTTGGCGCAAAAATTCTATTTCCGTTTCCGGTGTCATACGTGTCGCCGGAAGTTGCGTCATTTTTTTGACGTTATTTTGCGCCAAAAATGTCGGCGTTCTGGATGTGGCGTCATTTTTTGCGCCAAAAAGCATTTAGGCGCCAAATAATGTGGGCGTCTTATTTGGCGCGAAAAAATATGGGCGTCGTTTTTGTCTCCACATTATTTAAGTCTCATTTTTTATTGCTTCTGGTTGCTAGAAGCTTGTTCTTTGGCATTTTTTCCCATTCCTGAAACTGTCATTTAAGGAATTTGATAAATTTTGCTTTATATATATGTTGTTTTTTCTCTTACATATTGCAAGATGTCTCACGTTGCATCTGAGTCAGAAGATACTACAGGAAAATCGCTGTCAAGTGCTGAATCTACCAAAGCTAAGTGTATCTGCTGTAAACTTTTGGTAGCTATTCCTCCAGCTGTTGTTTGTATTGATTGTCATGACAAACTTGTTAAAGCAGATAATATTTCCTTTAGTAAAGTACCATTGCCTGTTGCAGTTCCTTCAACATCTAAGGTGCAGAATGTTCCTGATAATATAAGAGATTTTGTTTCTGAATCCATAAAGAAGGCTATGTCTGTTATTTCTCCTTCTAGTAAACATAAAAAATCTTTTAAAACTTCTCTCCCTACAGATGAATTTTTAACTGAACATCATCATTCTGATTCTGATGATTCCTCTGGTTCAGAGGATTCTGTCTCAGAGGTTGATGCTGATAAATCTTCATATTTATTTAAAATGGAATTTATTCATTCTTTACTTAAAGAAGTACTAATTGCTTTAGAAATAGAGGATTCTGGTCCTCTTGATACTAATTCTAAACGTTTAGATAAGGTATTTAAAGCTCCTGTGGTTATTCCAGAAGTTTTTCCTGTTCCTAATGCTATTTCTGCAGTAATTTCCAAAGAATGGGATAATTTGGGTAATTCATTTACTCCTTCTAAACGTTTTAAGCAATTATATCCTGTGCCGTCTGACAGAATAGAATTTTGGGACAAGATCCCTAAAGTTGATGGGGCTATTTCTACCCTTGCTAAACGTACTACTATTCCTACGTCAGATGGTACTTCGTTTAAGGATCCTCTAGATAGGAAAATTGAATCCTTTCTAAGAAAAGCTTATCTGTGTTCAGGTAATCTTCTTAGACCTGCTATATCTTTGGCTGATGTTGCTGCAGCTTCAACTTTTTGGTTGGAAACTTTAGCGCAACAAGTAACACATCGTGATTCTCATGATATTATTATTCTTCTTCAGCATGCTAATAATTTTATCTGTGATGCCATTTTTGATATTATCAGAGTTGATGTCAGGTTTATGTCTCTAGCTATTTTAGCTAGAAGAGCTTTATGGCTTAAAACTTGGAATGCTGATATGGCTTCTAAATCAACTTTACTTTCCATTTCTTTCCAGGGTAACAAATTATTTGGTTCTCAGTTGGATTCCATTATTTCAACTGTTACTGGTGGGAAAGGAACTTTTTTACCACAGGATAAAAAATCTAAAGGTAAAAACAGGGCTAATAGTCGTTTTCGTTCCTTTCGTTTCAACAAAGAACAAAAGCCTGATCCTTCATCCTCAGGAGCAGTTTCAGTTTGGAGACCATCTCCAGTCTGGAATAAATCCAAGCCAGCTAGAAAGGCAAAGCCTGCTTCTAAGTCCACATGAAGGTGCGGCCCTCATTCCAGCTCAGCTGGTAGGGGGCAGGTTACGTTTTTTCAAGGAAATTTGGATCAATTCTGTTCACAATCTTTGGATTCAGAGCATTGTTTCAGAAGGGTACAGAATTGGTTTCAAGTTGAGACCTCCTGCAAAGAGATTTTTTCTTTCCCGTGTCCCAGTAAATCCAGTAAAAGCTCAAGCATTTCTGAAATGTGTTTCAGATCTAGAGTTGACTGGAGTAATTATGCCAGTTCCAGTTCCGGAACAGGGGATGGGGTTTTATTCAAATCTCTTCATTGTACCAAAGAAGGAGAATTCTTTCAGACCAGTTCTGGATCTAAAAATATTGAATCGTTATGTAAGGATACCAACGTTCAAGATGGTAACTGTAAGGACTATCTTACCTTTTGTTCAGCAAGGGAATTATATGTCCACAATAGATTTACAGGATGCATATCTGCATATTCCGATTCATCCAGATCATTATCAGTTCCTGAGATTCTCGTTTCTGGACAAGCATTACCAGTTTGTGGCTCTGCCGTTTGGCCTAGCTACAGCTCCAAGAATTTTTACAAAGGTTCTCGGTGCCCTGCTGTCTGTAATCAGAGAACAGGGTATTGTGGTATTTCCTTATTTGGACGATATCTTGGTACTTGCTCAGTCTTTTCATTTAGCAGAATCTCATACGAATCGACTTGTGTTGTTTCTTCAAGATCATGGTTGGAGGATCAATTTACCAAAAAGTTCTTTGATTCCTCAGACAAGGGTAACCTTTCTGGGTTTCCAGATGGATTCAGTGTCCATGACTCTGTCTTTAACAGACAAGAGACGTCTAAAGTTGATTGCAGCTTGTCGAAACCTTCAGTCACAATCATTCCCTTCGGTAGCCTTATGCATGGAAATTCTAGGTCTTATGACTGCTGCATCGGACGCGATCCCCTTTGCTCGTTTTCACATGCGACCTCTTCAGCTCTGTATGCTGAAGCAATGGTGCAAGGATTACACGAAGATATCTCAATTAATATCTTTAAAACTGATTGTTCGACACTCTCTAACATGGTGGACAGATCACCATCGTTTAATTCAGGGGGCTTCTTTTGTGCTTCCGACCTGGACTGTAATTTCAACAGATGCAAGTCTCACAGGTTGGGGAGCTGTGTGGGGATCTCTGACGGCACAAGGAGTTTGGGAATCTCAGGAGGTGAGATTACCGATCAATATTTTGGAACTCCGTGCAATTTTCAGAGCTCTTCAGTTTTGGCCTCTTCTGAAAAGAGAATCGTTCATTTGTTTTCAGACAGACAATGTCACAACTGTGGCATACATCAATCATCAAGGAGGGACTCACAGTCCTCTGGCTATGAAAGAAGTATCTCGAATTTTGGTTTGGGCGGAATCCAGCTCCTGTCTAATCTCTGCGGTTCATATCCCAGGTGTAGACAATTGGGAAGCGGATTATCTCAGTCGCCAAACGTTGCATCCGGGCGAATGGTCTCTTCACCCAGAGGTATTTCTTCAGATTGTTCAAATGTGGGAACTTCCAGAAATAGATCTGATGGCGTCCCATCTAAACAAGAAACTTCCCAGGTATCTGTCCAGATCCCGGGATCCTCAGGCGGAGGCAGTGGATGCATTATCACTTCCTTGGAAGTATCATCCTGCCTATATCTTTCCGCCTCTAGTTCTTCTTCCAAGAGTAATCTCCAAGATTCTGAAGGAATGCTCGTTTGTTCTGCTGGTAGCTCCGGCATGGCCTCACAGGTTTTGGTATGCGGATCTTGTCCGGATGGCCTCTTGCCAACCGTGGACTCTTCCGTTAAGACCAGACCTTCTGTCACAAGGTCCTTTTTTCCATCAGGATCTGAAATCCTTAAATTTAAAGGTATGGAGATTGAACGCTTGATTCTTGGTCAAAGAGGTTTCTCTGACTCTGTGATTAATACTATGTTACAGGCTCGTAAATCTGTATCTCGAGAGATATATTATAGAGTCTGGAAGAATTATATTTCTTGGTGTCTTTCTCATCATTTTTCCTGGCATTCTTTTAGAATACCGAGAATTTTACAGTTTCTTCAGGATGGTTTAGATAAGGGTTTGTCCGCAAGTTCTTTGAAAGGACAAATCTCTGCTCTTTCTGTTCTTTTTCACAGAAAGATTGCTATTCTTCCTGATATTCATTGTTTTGTATAAGCTTTGGTTCGTATAAAACCTGTCATTAAGTCAATTTCTCCTCCTTGGAGTTTGAATTTGGTTCTGGGAGCTCTTCAAGCTCCTCCGTTTGAACCTATGCATTCATTGGACATTAAATTACTTTCTTGGAAAGTTTTGTTCCTTTTGGCCATCTCTTCTGCCAGAAGAGTTTCTGAATTATCTGCTCTTTCTTGTGAGTCTCCTTTTCTGATTTTTCATCAGGATAAGGCGGTGTTGCGAACTTCTTTTGAATTTTTACCTAAAGTTGTGAATTCCAACAACATTAGTAGAGAAATTGTAGTTCCTTCATTATGTCCTAATCCTAAGAATTCTAAGGAGAAATCATTGCATTCTTTGGATGTTGTTAGAGCTTTGAAATATTATGTTGAAGCTACGAAATCTTTTCGTAAGACTTCTAGTCTATTTGTTATCTTTTCCGGTTCTAGAAAAGGCCAGAAAGCTTCTGCCATTTCTTTGGCATCTTGGTTGAAATCTTTAATTCATCTTGCCTATGTTGAGTCGGGTAAAACTCCGCCTCAGAGAATTACAGCTCATTCTACTAGGTCAGTTTCTACTTCCTGGGCGTTTAGGAATGAAGCTTCGGTTGACCAGATCTGCAAAGCAGCAACTTGGTCCTCTTTGCATACTTTTACTAAATTCTACCATTTTGATGTATTTTCTTCTTCTGAAGCAGTTTTTGGTAGAAAAGTACTTCAGGCAGCGGTTTCAGTTTGAATCTTCTGCTTATGTTTTTTCGTTAAACTTTATTTTGGGTGTGGATTATTTTCAGCAGGAATTGGCTGTCTTTATTTTATCCCTCCCTCTCTAGTGACTCTTGTGTGGAAAGATCCACATCTTGGGTAGTCATTATCCCATACGTCACTAGCTCATGGACTCTTGCTAATTACATGAAAGAAAACATAATTTATGTAAGAACTTACCTGATAAATTCATTTCTTTCATATTAGCAAGAGTCCATGAGGCCCACCCTTTTTATGGTGGTTATGATTTTTTTGTATAAAGCACAATTATTCCAATTCCTTATTTTATATGCTTTCGCACTTTTTTATCACCCCACTTCTTGGCTATTCGTTAAACTGAATTGTGGGTGTGGTGAGGGGTGTATTTATAGGCATTTTGAGGTTTGGGAAACTTTGCCCCTCCTGGTAGGAATGTATATCCCATACGTCACTAGCTCATGGACTCTTGCTAATATGAAAGAAATGAATTTATCAGGTAAGTTCTTACATAAATTATGTTTTTCGTTTCTTCTGGAATTTCAAGAGTGGTCCCGCTTCAGCTTCCTCTGCTGCAAAGCAAGAGGGGAATTTTGCCCAATCCAAGTCAGTCTGGAGACCTAACCAGGCTTGGAACAAGGGTAATCAGGTCAAGAAGCCTGCAGCTGCCTCTAAGACAGCATGAAGGGGTAGCCCCCGATCCAGGACCGGATCTAGTAGGGGGCAGACTCTCTCTCTTCGCTCAGGCTTGGGCAAGAGATGTTCACAATCCCTGGGTTTTAGAAATTGTGTCCCAGGGATATTTTCTGGAATTCAAAGGCTCTCTTCCAAGGGGGACTTTTCACATTTCTCAATTGTCTGTAAACAGACAAAGAGAGAGGCGTTCTTACGCTGTGTAGAAGACCTACATACCATGGGGGTGATCCGCCCAGTCCCAAAAGAGGAACAGGGGCTAGGTTTTTACTCAAACCTGTTTGTGGTTTCCAAAAAAGAGGGAACTTTCAGATCAATCTTGGATCTCAACATTCTAAACAAGTTCCTCAAAGTTCCATCATTCAAGATGGAGACTATTCGGTCTATTCTACCTCTGATCCAGGAGAGTCGATATATGACCACCGTGGACTTAAAGGATGGGTATCTACACATCCCTATTCACCGAATTTTCACAAGGGTGCTAGGGTCCCTTCTGGCTGTTCTACGACCACGGGGCATAGCAGTGGCGCCTTATCTAGACGACATCTTATTTCAGGCGTCAACTTTCTAGCTATCCAAGTCTCACACGGACATTGTGTTGGCTTTTCTGAGATCTCACGGGTGGACGGTGAACATAAAAAAGACTTCTCTCTTCCCTCTTATAAGACTTTCCTTCCTAGGGACTCTGATAGACTCGGTAGAAATGAAAATATTTCTGATGGCGGTCAGAAAATCAAAGCTCTTAACCACTTGCCGAGCTATTCATTCCATTCCTCGGCCATCAATGGCTCAGTATATGGAGGTAATCGGACTCATGGTAGCGGCAATTGACATAGTTCCTCTTGGCCGCCTACACCTCAGACCACTACATCTATGCATGCTCAAACAGTGGAATGGGGATTATGCAGATTTGTCTCCTCAACTGCATCTGGACCAGGAGACCAGAGATTCTCTTCTCTGGTGGTTGTCTCAGGACCACCTGTCTCAGGGAATGTGTTTCCGCAGGCCAGAGTGGCTCATTGTAACAGTGGAATGGGGATTATGCAGATTTGTCTCCTTAACTGCATCTGGACCAGGAGACCAGAGATTCTCTTCTCTGGTGGTTGTCTCAGGACCACCTGTCTCAGGGAATGTGTTTCCGCAGGCCAGAGTGGCTCATTGTAACGACAGATACCAGCCTGCTAGGCTGGGATGCAGTCTGGAACTCCCTGAAAGCACAGGGCTTATGGTCCGGGAGGAATCTCTTCTCCCGATAAATATTCTAGAACTGAGAGCGATATTCAATGCGCTTCAGGCGTGGCCTCAGCTTGCTGCGGCCAAATTAATCAGGTTTCAGTCGGACATCACGACTGTAGCTTATATCAATCATCAAGGAGGAACAAGGAGTTCTCTAGCGATGATGGAGGTAACCAAAATAATCTGATGGGCAGAGGATCACTCTTGCCATCTCTCAGCAATCCACATCCCAGGAGTAGAGAACTGGGAGGCGGATTTCCTAAGTCGTTAGACTTTTCATCTGGGGGAGTGGGAACTCAATCCGGAGGTATTTGCCCAGCTGATTCAGCTATGGGGCACACCAGAATTGGATCTGATGGCATCCCATCAGAATGCCAAAATTTCTCGTTACGGGTCCAGGTCCCGGGATCCCAAGGCGGTACTGATAGATGCTCTAGCAGTGCCTTGGTTCTTCAATCTGGCTTATGTATTTCCTCTCCTTCTACGTTTGGTTGCCAGAATAAAGCAGGAGAGAGCTTCGGTGATTCTGATAGCACCTGCGTGGCGACGCAGGACTTGGTATGCAGACCTAGTGGACATGTCCTCGGTTCTACCATGGACTCTGCCAGTGAGGCAGGACCTTCTAATCCAAGGTCTGTTCACGCATCCAAATCTAATTTCTCTGCGTCTGACTGCTTGGAGATTGAACGCCTGATTCTATCAAAGCATGGTTTCTCTGAGTCAGTCATTGATACCCTGATTCAGGCTAGAAAGCCTGTCACCAGGAAGATCTATCATAAGATTTGGCGCAAATATCTTTATTGGTGTGAATCCAAAGGTTACTCGTGGAGTAAGATTAGGATTCCTAGAATATTGTCTTTTCTCCAAGAAGGTTTGGAGAAGGGATTATCAGCTAGTTCCTTATAAGGACAAATATCTGCTTTGTCTATTCTTCTACACAAACGTCTGGCAGATGTCCCAGACGTTCGAGCATTTAGTCAGGCTTTGGTCAGAATCAAGCCAGTATTTAAACCTGTTGCTCCGCCATGGAGCCTAAATTTAGTTCTTAAAGTTCTTCAAGGGGTTCCGTTTGAACCTATGCATTCCATGGATATTAAGCTTCTATCTTGGAAATTTTTGTTTTTAGTAGCTATCTCTTCGGCTTGAAGAGTTTC